>NW_015387479.1:0-8678 GCF_001527695.2 Protobothrops mucrosquamatus | reverse complement strand
CTTACCCAGGACCTGGGATAGGCAGATGTGGATGTTTGATGGTATTACAGATATCGTCGCAGGATGGAAGCAGTTCCTAGTAAGGCCGCCTTTTGCAATTGACTAATGGTGAATTTGTCAATGCCAATGGTGTTCAAGTGGTGCTCCAGTTGTTTTGGGATTGCACCCAAGGCGCCTATTACTATTGGTACTACCCTTGGTTGCTTTTGCCACAGTCTTTCTATTTCTATTTGTAGGTCTTTGTATTTTGTTATCTTCTCCAGTTCTTTCTCGTCTATTCTACTGTCTCCAGGCACTGCCACATCCACTATCCAGACTTTTTTGTCTTTCTTATCAACAATTGTTAAGTCCGGGGTGTTATATTGCAGGTGCTTGTCTGTTTGAATTCTGAAGTCCCAGAGCAGTTTAACTTTACCATTTTCTATGACTTTCTCTATTTTATGATCCCACCAGTTCTTGCTTACAGGTAAATGATATTTCTTGCAGATCTTCCAATGCACCATTGTTGCTACTTTGTCATGCCGCTGCTTGTAGTCAGTCTGTGCGATCTTCTTGCAGCAGCTTACCAGGTGGTCCACTGTTTCTTCAGCTTCTTTGCATAGGCGGCACTTACTTATTATTATTATTATTATTATTATTATTATTATTATTATTATTATTATTATTATTATTATTATTATTATTATTATTATTATTATTATTATTATTATTATATAACTAGCTAGACAACATCATCAGTGCTAGTAAGGAGTACTGTTTTCTGTCAGTTTATATTCTGCTGTCTTGCCTGTCTGTGTGCCCGAGCTACAAATATTTTCCTTTATTGATAACTCCAAATTGTCCCATGTGATGGAGGAATATCAAGACTCATTTGCATACCTACTCCTCTAAAAACAAACATCTCCATTATAGACCTCACTTCCAAGGCCTGGCAGCAGGGGATAGCACTGAGATAGAAGCCATGTCCCCTCAGTCCATGACAAAAAGGGACAGGGCTATCTTGATTGATTTGCCCTTCCCCCGTGGATGCCTTTATATGGCAGCACAGAACACAACACCCTAATATTGGTTGGTTGCCATGTCTACCTAGCCAACAGGGAAGCCGTTAGTGGTATCATGAAGACTTATCAGTACTGTCCATAGAAAGGTACATTCTGGAGAAAGGGTGCAATGCTTCTGTAAGTCCTAANGTGACTCCTTCTAACTCTACCGTTTTATTATTCTATGTCTTCTCTTGGGATTTAATGGAAACACAGAAGGTTGCTGGTGAAATGATTGTATAATGAAACACAAGATACTCACATATGGACCCACACTGCTTGGCCATGAGCTAACTATGTGCAAGAATACCATATTCTACCCATGAGAATTTCAACAGATATTTTTTTTTAAAGCATTTTCTTCATCTCATTGAATAATGGAATGGACTGCAGAATTATTTTGTATTTGTTTTCATTGTTTTTACTAGGTCAACATCTATTTTGATTATGGGTATTGGGGAAAAAAAAACTTGGCAGGGAAACAAAGATAACCTCTAATGACTCTCTTGGCCTGACTGACTTAATCATTCTTCCATTAATGAACTAATTAAAATTCTAAGCAATTATTATGAAAGAGACCGAATCAATCATGTAATGACAGGAAACATCTAAGGCACATGAAACTGTCATAATGGGAAGTTTATAAAAGCATGTTAAGTTTTGCATCAAATAACCTAACTTTGCAGCTGTTTTGCTAAATGTCTGGAGACTGTCTGGAGAATAGGTAGAGAGAAGCATCATTTGCTGTGTGCTACTGATGTTTTAGTAGAACTTGAAGTTCAATTTTGTAGCTGAAAGACAACCAACCATCCATAAATTGTTTTTGATGAAGGATATTACGGAAAATCTATATATAAATAAAAATGTAAATGTTCATTTGTTCAAAATCTTAAATCTCCGAAAGTTCTTCACCGATTGCTTTGAAATTTTGACACAACGTTGCATTCGAATACGTGCGTGTTTTTATATATCTATATTATATAGATGTCACACCTGTGACAGGTAAAAACATGCTTTTTTTAAAAAAACAGCGCCATCTGTTGGACGTAAAAGCAACACACGCTTTTACCAGACTGAGCCACAGCAACATGTGGCTGGGTACAGCTAGTATTATAATAAAAATGATAAATAAACAAGAGAAGGACAAGTGGTCTCATCTCATATGTATCTTCTGTCCAGCCTGGAATATCCCCACTGCTCATGCTAGATTGTAAAGGTAATGTCTCAGTCCCCCTGCTAAAATTCCCGGCTTCTCAGACCACTATCATTTTTCACCATTCTTGCTCAAAAGCTTGGTGTCCCCAAGGATGGTTCTGTCCAGTTTCATAACTAGTTATTACTGGCGGGAAAAGCTGAATTTGGATGCAGACCAGAGGTGGATAGCTTCCTTGTTACTGGGGATTGCCCTTCAAAATCTTTTCTCTCCCTCTCCCTCTCTCCCTCTGCTATAGACTATGGCTGGTGGTATCATGATGCTTCTGGAGTAGGTGGTTATAGAATGCTTGCCACTCTTTAATGGGGCTTTTGGAAAGAAATGGGTCTTTAAGGCTTGCAGTAGCTGAAGCTAGGCATCCATTTTGCCCTTACTTCAGTCCTTGACTTATGAAACACAATTGGAACTAGAATTGAGTTGCAGCTTACAGAAGCAATTGCCTTTTAATAGTGTTTATTAGTTGGAAAAGGTGCTGCTAGACCCTGTTGATGATCTGCTATCATAGATGAACATAGCTCTCCTTCTACAGTGCACCTAAAAATGGCTTCTGTCTCACTTGTGGGTTAGGGAGGTGATAAAAGCAGGAGACACAGCAAAAAGAAACAAACAAAAATGCCAGGACGTAGCTGTGTTGTTCTTAGGGGCAAATCCTGAAAGGCCCTAACAACTGTTTTAAAATGTGCCCAGGACCAGAAAAGAAAGACTTGACTTGGTGTGTTAAAAGTCTAAACACAACCGCTCCACACTGCATCATCATATTATGATGAACCACTTGTAAATAAATATTTAGCTTTGCATAAAAGCTTCTTATAGGGTATTCGTTACATTAAATTCTTTTTTTACCTCTCTCTTCTAGACTGTCTTCCCTAAATTTCCCAGTCTAGTGTAATTTTACATAAAGAACATAGTTAATTCAGGCTTTTGCTGCTGCTTTATTTATTTTCTGCCTTTATTGTTTTTAGAAATAATTCAAGATGGAGAACACACACAATATTCCTTCTTCCTCCTCCCCATAATAACCCTTTGAGGTGGGTTGGGCTGAGAGAGAGGGACTGGCCCAAAGTCATCCAGTTGGCTTTCATACCTAAGGTGGGACTAGAACTCACAATCTTTTGGGTTTTAGCCTGGTGCCACTAGACTAGAGGTAGACAACCTTGGCTCTTTTATGACTTATGGACTTCAAGTCCCAAAATTCTTGGAGTTGAAGTCCACAAGTCATAAAAGAGCCAAGGTTGCCTACCCCTGCACTAGACCAAGCTGGTTTATTTTTAATGGCTTCTTAGAACATTTAATATTTTAGTATAGATTATCTATTCTCTTATATCTCGTTAGGGGGTCAGATGTACTTAAATTCTATGAAGCATTATTTCCCTGCGTTGTAGAAATTTGAAATGCTGATCTTTTTCTCGGCAAAATGTCCAAAAAGTCATGGATATTCTTGTTTCTGTCAAGTGTTGTAAATAAGATATGTGAATTATTGCCCAGATGAGAAAATATCAGTTTCCCAGAAAAGAGGAAATTGGTACTGCTGTTCCAGAGAAGACCATCCAATCCAAAACTCAAATATGTAGAAGACACAGATCATTGCATCTACAGTACAAGTACTCTGTTTTCTGTTTCAGTCAAAACAAACTACCATGGTTGAGGTTAGGCCACTCTTAATTGCTTCAGTTTAAGAATTTCTCAAGCTATTTTCTCTATAGTCTTAAATGTTTGTTTTTCAAGCCAATCTAGTTTTCAAAGTCTACCATGTCTCTAATTCAAGCCAGGGGTATGGCCAAATCTTTCCTATTTACATTGGCATAAATAGGGCAAGATGGACAGGTTTTGCTCGTAAAAGAAAAGACTGAGAGGAGATACAAACAGGATATCTAAAGAAATGTCACATGCAAGAAGGGTTGGACCCATTGTCTGTTATAGCAGAGGACCATCAGGTTGAAATTAAAAGCAAGGAGCTTCAGGCTGCATATTAGGAGCAATTTCTTACACACTTCATATGAAGTGTTAAGCAGAGGAATAGACTGCCTAGGACAGGGATAGGCTACCTTGGCTCTTTTATGACTCGTGGACTTCAACTCCCAGAATTCCTGAGCCAGTCATGCTGGCTCAGGAGTTCTGGGAGTTGAAGTCCACGAGTCATAAAAGAGCCAAGGTTGCCTACCCCTGGCCTAGGACATGGTGGAGCCTCTTTACTGGAGGCTTGTTTGAAGGGTCTGTAAAAATCTGGACAACTGGTAGATGGCACCAAGGAGATACAGCAAACTGTCTATGCTGTTCTTTAGGTCCAACTTTTTGCAACACAGTATGCTATGCCTACATAAGGGGTAATAAAAAAGATGACAGTTCTTCCTATACCGAAGCTGGAGTTATTATCACCGGTGCTTGTGTATGAATTATGAAGAGAAGGAAGAGGCTTTGGCAAGACAACTGAAGAAGGTTGAGGAATCAACCACAAAGCTTAATAAGCTTTATGGACATTCTTACTGACATTTCATTTAAGAAACTTATTTGAAAATTGTTAAACTTTTTTTCCTGTAATTCCCTGCATATATTTACGAGACCAATTTAAGCTTGACCTGAGAGAAATTTGCCAAGATCTTGAGAAATAAATAAAATAAGGCTAGTGGATTAAAGTTTTCCAAATAAATTGCTGATGACAGATGATGACTGATGAGCTTGGTGGAGAAATGCTCCTAAAGCTATCTGATGAATAGTTGAAGCAACTTTCTACATGTTAAGACTCTAGAAAGAATGCAGAGAAGAGCAACAAAGAGCAACAAAGATGATTTGGGGACTGGAGGATAAAACATAAAAGAATGGCTGTAGGAATTGGGTATGCCTAGTTCAGTGGTGGCGAACCTATGGCATGTGTGCCAGAGGCGGCACTCGGAGCCCTCTCTGTGGGCAGACACACATTTGCATCTAATATCCATGGTCCCCTCCTCACCAGCAGCCCCCCCGAAGGAGAGTCGCCCCCCGGTCACGGCCCACACAAAGCAGCACAACCAAGGACATGGTAGCCGAGCAGCGGGGACAAGACTCCGCCCTTGCGCCCTGTCATGTGCAGATGATGCTGCGGGGCACGGGCAGAGGGCATGGCCACCATGGTGCTGCTGGGCTGCCTGGGTGATCTGTGGCAGGCCGTGGAGATGGTGGGTAGCCCAGCGAGCAGGGTGGAGCGAGAACAGGAGTGGGGGCGGTTTTGGGGCACTTGGTCTCTAAAAGGTTCACCATCACTGGCCTAGTTTAATGAAAAGAAGGACTAGGTGTGACATGATAATATTGTTCCAATATCTAAGGGGCTGCCACAAAGAAGAGGGGGTCAATCTATTCTCCCAAGCACCTGAAAGGCAGGACAAGAAGCAATGGATGGAAATTAATTAAGGAGAGAACCAACCTTGAATTAAGGACAAATTTCCTGGCAATTAGAATAATTAATCAATGGAACAACTTTCCTCCAGAAATCGTGGGTGCTCCAACACTGGAGGCTTTCAGGAAGAGAAGGACAGCCATTTGTCTGGAATGGTATAGGATCTCCTGCTTGAGCAGGGGGTTGGATTAGAAGACCTCCGAGGTACCTTCCAACTTTGTTATTCTGTTTTAGTTTGCCCAGATAATTGAACAGCTAGATTTTTCACTAGGGGTACTTGCAAATGCCGTAGTTAAAAATAACAGTGATTTAATTCAAAGGGCAAAATCCAGTGTTCAATTGAAACAAAAAATGGAATGAGAGAGATCCACAGGGATAATCACTGGCTTCAAAATGGTCGGCAGAACTGAACAATCAAAGCCCATCCCTTTTACATGTATTGCTCAATTGAATTTTAACATCCATTGCTGTAATGGTATGTGGAAATGACCTTGGAAGGTGATGGGGGAGGAACATGCTGCCTAGAGAACAATCAGATAAGATGGGGCATAGACCACAGTTGCATAATGGGCAGAGAAATAAACTCAGAATTTATGCTACTAGATCTCTGATTCAGTTAATGCAGCCTTATTAGCTCATCTGGTTATGTTTCCCGTCTGGTTTACCTGGAAGCACTGACATGAATCTTGTAAGACTGATAGTACAAACCTCCCACCTTCTCTTTTATAGACTGAGAAGTTAGGGTGGTTCCTGGCTGAGTTTCTTTTTCTGCCCATTAGGCAACTGCAGGCTGTGTCCTCTCTTATCTGATCGTTCCCTAGGCAGCATCGCTTCCCCCCCATCTCCCAAGGTCATTCCCACATATCTTTACAATTACTCAATACATTGCTCAAGTGCACCCATCATTCTGAAGCCAATGTCTGTTGCTACAGATGCAAGAACTGTTCCTGGAACATTTTAACCAGGGCAAAAAGAGCAGTATGGGAGCATCAGAAATGGTCAGATGACCAAAACAAGCTGTCAGGCCTTCACGTAGACCAGGTCAAAGAGGCATGGCAGGTACTTCAGTCACGCTCTTTATTGCAATAAAGGAGAATGAAAGAATCTCGATGGTCTATCCAAGTTTTTCTCTGTCCCATATTGTGCCAAACAAAATAAAGGCAAGGTAATTTTTTTAGTTCTTCCTTTATCTCAGGTATCTCCAAGTTATCATTATTGGCTTCCTCTTGCTTTCCCTAAGAACAGCAGCACAGGACTAAACTAACTCCAAATTGAGGGGTCCCTGGTGCTCTCTGAGCTTGCTTGTTTTCTGGCAGACGTTTCATTATTAGGAAACAACCTAGAACTAAGGAGAAACTTCCTGACAGAACAATTAACCAGTGGAACAACCTGCCTCCAGAAGCGGTGAATGCTCCAACACTGGAAGTTTTTAAGAAGAGACTGGACAGCCATTTGTCCGAAATAGTATAGGGTTTCCTGCCTGAGCAGGGGGTTGGACTAGATGACCTCCAAGGTCCCTTCCAACTTTACTATTATTATTATTATTATTATTATTATTATTATTATTATTATTATTATTATTATTATTATTATTATTATTATTATTATTATTATTATTATTATGGATCATCGCACAGTCAGCCAGATGTTCAGACTGGATTTGGCATTTTGTCTACCTATCGACTCCTTACCCAGGACCTGGGATAGGCAGATGTGGATGTTTGATGGTATTACAGATATCGTCGCAGGATGGAAGCAGTTCCTAGTAAGGCCACCTTTTGCAATTGACTAATGGTGAATTTGTCAATGCCAATGATGTTCAAGTGGTGCTCCAGTTGTTTTGGGATTGCACCCAAGGCGCCTATTACTATTGGTACTACCCTTGCTTGCTTTTGCCATAGTCTTTCTATTTCTATTTGTAGGTCTTTGTATTTTGTTATCTTCTCCAGTTCTTTCTCGTCTATTCTACTGTCTCCAGGCACTGCCACATCCACTAATCCAGACTTTTTTGTCTTTCTTATCAACAATTGTTAAGTCTGGGGTGTTATGTTGCAGGTGCTTGTCTTCTTGAATTCTGAAGTCCCAGAGCAGTTTAACTTTACCATTTTCTATGACTTTCTCTATTTTATGATCCCACCAGTTTTTGCTTACAGGTAAATGATATTTCTTGCAGATCTTCCAATGCACCATTGTTGCTACTTTGTCATGCCGCTGCTTGTAGTCAGTCTGTGTGATCTTCTTGCAGCAGCTTACCAGGTGGTCCACTGTTTCTTCAGCTTCTTTGCATAGGCAGCACTTACTGATTACTATTATTATTATTATTATTATTATTATTATTATTATTATTATTATTATTATTATTATTATTATTATTATTATTATTATATAACTAGCTAAACAACATCATCAGTGCTAGTAAGGAATACTGTCAGTCTGTGCGATCTTCTTGCAGCAGCTTACCAGGTGGTCCACTGTTTCTTCAGCTTCTTTGCATAGGCGGCACTTACTGATTACTACTACTACTACTATTATTATTATTATTATTATTATTATTATTATTATTATTATTATTATTATTATATAACTAGCTAAACAACATCATCAGTGCTAGTAAGGAATACTGTTTTCTGTCAGTTTATATTCTGCTGTCTTGTCTGTCTGTGTGCCCGAGCTACAAATATTTTCCTTTATTGATAACTCCAAATTGTCCCATGTGATGGAGGAATATCAAGACTCATTTGCATACCTACTCCTCTAAAACAAACATCTCCATTATAGACCTCACTTCCAAGGCCTGGCAGCAGGGGATAGCACTGAGATAGAAGCCATGTCCTCTCAGTCCATGACAAAAAGGGGCAGGGCTATCTTGATTGATTTGCCCTTCCCCCGTGGATGCCTTTATATGGCAGCACAGAACACAACACCCTAATATTGGTTGGTTGCCATGTCTACCTAGCCAACAGGGAAGCCGTTAGTGGTATCATGAAGACTTATCAGTACTGTCCATAGAAAGGTACATTCTGGAGAAAGGGTGCAATGCTTCTGTAAGTCCTAA
>NW_015387478.1:340239-346618 GCF_001527695.2 Protobothrops mucrosquamatus | reverse complement strand
AAAAAAACCTTGTCCTCTGTCTTCCTGAGTTGCTATATATATATTTTTCCTCTTTTGGACCATCCACTGCTCCTGAAGGAAAAACACCTTCTTTCATTTGGCTGCTGTTCTCAATTTGCTGGTAGTGGCAGAGCTCCAAAACATGCATCTCCTCCCCACACCTCTGACAAGATTGCAAATTTATTGGCAACTCTGCCATGCTGATACTGGGGAGAAGACTCAAATGGGAAGGAAAGGAGGCAGCACAGGTGCCTGCAATTTTGTTCCAGCAGCCTGCACATCTAGACTAATTACAAAATGGCTTTGTTAAATCTTAATCAGTGCTGTGCAATGTGACATCTAAAATGATGTTAGTTTGTTATAAAATGCAATTTAAGGTGCTGTTCATCACCCTTATAGATAGGGATTGCAAGTGAAATGATCATTTTTCCCCACTCTGTTATGAACTGAGAATCCCATTTCTTCCAGCTATAAGAAAGCATAAGAAAAAGAAAAAAAGAAAATGCCGAGGGTAATACCCAGTGCTTTTTTTCTAAAAAAAAAAAAAAAAAAAAAAGGTGCCGGACCTCACACACGTCATACAAGCCACCTTGCCTACCCTACAAGGTTCCATCCAAAAAAGGTGCTGGAACTCTGTAATGGGCGTTCTATAAGAAAAAAAAGCCCTGGTAATACCGCACTCCCATTGCAGCTAGATTGGGATAAAAGATTAAGGATAATCATCACATAATTGGCATGATCATGATTTGCTAAAAATGGAGGAATCAACCATTCAGAAAGATACAAAGGGCAATCACAATGACCATCCCTTACAATGAAAGCACATCTGAACAGTAGCTGGGTGCAGACCACATTTATTTATACTTCTGCCAAGATCTATGGCAAATATGTTTCTCTACTCTCTAGTGCCGATTTATGCAAAATTAGTTTTTCCATGCAATATACAAATCTAACTGCATCAGAGTCCTAAATCTTTTTTTCCCTCCTATCTTTCTATAAAATATATGTAATATGTTCACTTGACATCAAGATGCCTCTTCCTACAGTATCTTTTCATCTCAAATCTTCATGCCATTCTGTTCTGCACAAGAGAGTATAGGACTAAATTCTCATCCTTGGTTAAAACCATAGTAAACATTTCTTTTCTTGAAAAGTTTCTGTGCTTTTCACCCCATTTCTTTCCTTTTTCCAGAAATATAGTGTCATATGTTTCATATGTTAGAAGTTGTTATAGAATCAGGCTGCCCTCAGAGATTGTAATTTGTGGCAGTTGTCACTAAATATTGAAAATCCTTGCCTTATACTTCTTCATAAGTATAAGGAGCCATGGTGGCACAGTGGTTAGAATGCAGTATTGTAGGCTGACTCTGCCCACTGCCAGGAGTTTGATCCTGACCAGTTCAAGGCTGACTCAGCCTTCCATCCTTCTGAGTTAAAACGAGGACCTAGATTATTGGGGGCAATATGCTGATGCTGTAAACTACTTAGAGAGTGCTATAAAGCACTATGAAGCTCTATATAAGTCTAAATGCTATTGCTATAATATGTGATCAGAAGGAAGGTCACTTCATGTTGAGTTTCACTTATAATTGTTCCTTGATCAACATTCAGATCTGATCAATATTTGGTAATGTTATGTGTTATTGTAACTGAAATCATTCTTTTTAGACTAGTCAGAAGTCAGGAATATAACATGTATGGTTTCCTGTTCTATCCTTAAAGAATAAATGCATCTAGAGAATGTTGGCCGTAAAACAGCCTCCAAATATTTTGAAACCATTGCCTTATCATTGCTACTTGAGGCTGATTCGAAGATAGTAGTTAGTTAGAGTAAAGCTCAGATAAAACAGTTCAAGATCTCACAATGGATTCAGTGACATGTGAAAAAAAGAAAATGAAGCAAATTTTATCTCTCTCACTGCAGCCTGTAGATATCTCTTAGGCACATTCATATTTTACAAATAAAAAAGCTTATATTTCAATTTAATTTTTATACTAAGTGATGCCTTAGCTGCTTTAGCAATGCTTCAGTTACATTTATAGTCTATAATACTGAAATAGATTGAAAAAACAAATTAGTAAGATGCTGAAAAGTAAGGGTTTATATTGAAAAGTTTTAGATAAATAACACCGAGAATGAAAAAAATAACAAAGACCTAGAAAACAATATTTCTTCAGTTCATGCACCTTTTTAGAGATATGGATTGGGGGTAGGAGTGGCTTCTGATTTGCATTTGAAAGACACATCTGCCTTGAAATATTAATTAGCTATGAATTATATTTATGAGATATGCAAATACAGATTTTACAAAAAATTGCTATATCATTATTCTTTTGATGTTTATTTAGTACAATAATAGTATTTTATCATATACATAATTGTTCAGTTTGATGCTATTACTAAGTCTCCACTCTACAGCTGCATGTGATTTCAGAATAATCAACTCTATATCTCTGATTAGAATTCCACACATTATGCTCATCCCCTAACTGAGTTCAAGCAGAGCACTATTCAAGCAAGTTCCAGTGCAGCTGGATATGCAGAATACAATGCCAATTGTACCATTTCTGACCAAACTCTGTACACCTGTCCAAGAAATTTATGCTGGGATTATGCTGGAGATCTTCAAGCTGAAAATTCTGACAAGAATTTTAACAAGATGTTCAATAAGGTGATTGTATAGAAAAGCCAGCACTGAATATGTTAGTCTGATTAAAGGATAAGCATTCGTGGTTCTTTCTTCCTTCTAAGAATGATCCTATGACTTTAAGCTCAGAATGTATTTTTTTCTTCCTGTAATTTAAAGATGAGAGAGAGAGAGAGAGAGAGAGAGAGAGAGAGAGAGAGAGAGAGAGAGAGAGAGAGAGAGAGAGAATCTCAGTTAATACACATACACAGGCAGACAAATGCATAAGTAAAGTAGGTTAGTCAATAGACAGTTAGATCTCAGATTTGTGGAATCAAGAGTGTTCACATATAGTTTGGTTAAAATTTTGCTGCTTATGTAAACTTTGCTTAAGACAATCCTGGCTCTGAAGAGTTAGACCAGGGGTAGTCAACCTTGGCTCAGGAATTCTGGGAGTTGAAGTCCACGAGTCATAAAAGAGCCAAGGTTGACTACCCCTGAGTTAGACAATGGGTTACCTTGGATCATTTCAGAAGCAAGTGGGATTCTTATGAAACCACAAAATAACTGTTAGAGGCTGAGGTGTTATATATCTACTCTGCATGTGAAAATTCCTGACAGCAGAAATATGATGTCAGCAATGATTAATGAAGGAAGTTGAACAGCTGTAAGAAAAAGGAGGTTGTCTCATAAAAAAAGAGTAAACAGAATGAGAAGACAGGTCATCTCTCTATTTCTGCACCTAATTGTGCTCCTACACAATCATGAAATAGTGAAGAGTAAGTGACTGGATTTGCATCTCCAACAGTAAGAAGATATGTATTGTACCACTTGATAAGAAATGCAACTAAAATTTAGTTATTCATCATTTGGATTTGTATGGTTTGGAATTTTGGAATTAAAATAAAGTGGGTTATCATTTAACTGTGGTCCTGGAAAGTAAAAGGAGCAGAGTTTAACATATATTTCTCTCTTTCCACCATACTGAACAATTTTAGCTTTTATCCATGCACTGTTATTATGAATAAATGTTTTAAAAATTGTTAGAACCTTTTGTGAACTTTATATATTAAAAAGTCCCTCAAGCAGTAAGCATACCAAACAGGAATATTTCAGTTTGAACAAAGAGAGTAGCCCTGTCAGACATCACAACATACATGAATAATGCTGTTATATACTGTACATGGGCTAATTAAAATATATATACCTAAACGGTTATAAAACACTGAACTCCTAAAGAATCTTACTGAATCAGATTTAACTTTTAACCTCAGCATGCATAACTTAATTGATCAACTATTTGCAATGTAATCACATAGCGATAGAACTAATACACTTACATTGGCACAAGATAGAAACCAGGAGACTGAGAATTCTAGTCCTGCCTTAGGCATGAAAACCATCTGAGTGAGTTTGGGCCAGTCACTCTCTTCCAGCCACACCCACTTCACAGGGTTGTTGTTGTGGGGAAAATCGGAAGAGGAAGGAGAATTAGACATGTTTGGTTCTTTAAGTTATTTATAAAAATAATAAAGGCAGAATACAAGTAAATGAATAAATAAAAGTTATAGTAAATGAGAAGCATTATGCAAACAGGAAAAGCAGGAATAGCATACCTTTTACAGAACCCCCCCCCCAAACAATTGTATTTATCCATCTGCTTCCAATTTAACTGAAGAAAGAGCATTCTTCCACCTTGCCACATAAACAGAATGGTGTTTTATTTTGTTTTGTTTGTTTGGCCATAAGGTATTAATTTGTCCCTAAAAATGTATTTCATCTGAATAGCTGTATATAGTACAGTTTACTTTATGCCTTACTTTTTTAAATTGTTGCCACCCACCATAATAACATTTTTTAAATCCACAAAAATTGACTTTTAGGAAGAAAGAAAGAATGAGAAATGAGTTCTTTTAAACCTTGAAGGTCTTCCTTTTCTTTCCAACTGTTTTTCTGATTGCGCTGAGTACTCTGTTGTAATATTGACTCTTAAGATGCTTTGCAAACTCAGATACCCAAAGCCATAATATGCAAACAAATGAAACTTGAGTGTGGTCTGATCAGATCTGAAAAAGAGAACCTATTGATTTAAGATAATAGTTCTGAAATGAAATAGCTCGTAATCCTTGCTTGTTTACAGGTCTGCACTCTAAATTCTCCCAGATGGTTCTTTTGAAAGAGGATGAATGGACACGATGAAACAAGGGCAATTGGATTTGCAGCTGTGAAACTTGGAACCATGCTTTCACTATTTTTATCCTTTTCAAGCATGATGTTTAGTTGGCAAAGAATTCTGCTGTCTGAAAGCCTCACTGCATCACTCAAAAGTACTGAAAAACATCAAAATGCACCACAAGAGAAATTATACTGTAAAACTATCAACTCCTTTTTTTATTGTGGGCAACAACTCAGCAGTTAGTGAGGCTTCTGAACAACTTAACGGAGCTACGAGGGGGGGTCTTCTAGGGGAGTCACAAAAGTCAAGACAACACTCACCATCTTGTGCATGGCCCATTTGTCATGCGCATTGCACTCAAAATGAATGTAAAAAAGATCTGATATTAACTTTTTGGCACACACACTTACAAATGTTTCTAGCTACTATTATTTCTATATAGGCAAGTAATTACCTATAGGAGGCTGTATATACAGTTACCCAAGTTCAACTGAGTGGTTATCTAACACAAATGGAGACATTGGAGGACATCCTGATATCCATTCTTTAAGATTTTTTTTCACAAATAATATAAATATTAACCCTATGGATGATGAAAAAAATAGAAAACTCAGGATCCAGGTATGATGTTCTTAGACCTGCAACATAAGCCAACTCCACAGGAAGAGTGCAATTGTGCTTTACTGAGGCATTGCAGGTGATAGCAAAGGAGCTTGTAAGTCGGGTGGCACTTTACCTTCCCTTCTTATACCCCAGTGGGTTGGGGGGAGCCAGGCAGAGTTTTTCCTTAATAACATCTCCCTTCTCAGACCTTAAGGAATGCTTCCCTCCCTTTTGTTAACATTTTTTTTTCTAAATATTTGCTTTTCCCTGGCTCTTTATAGATGGAGTGGGTAAGATGTGGGCTAGGACTGAGAACACTCATGTTGGTGTATTACTAGAATTGCAGTACCAATTTGGGCAGTCATATACATTTCATAAATACATATATACATAAAGTCTGCCTTTTCTACCAACTTGTACCAGTTGCTGTGGCTTTTTTCCAGCCTTCCTTTTCCTTGCTCAGGAAAGGGAAAGCAAAGGTGGGAATAGTATATATGTTACCCAAAGTTCTCAGATGAAAGATGGGATATACATCTAATAAATAAATAAGTACAAGGGCAAAACATTCCGCTTTTTTGTTCTCTTAGCAATATATAGCTCCCTTGGGCAAATGAAAGGGATTCAAATGTTTTAACATGTAAAATAAAATACTACGACATAATATTTCCTATTAAATTTGCAAAGGGTTCCTTGTCTTCTTTAAATCTGTATCAATGCTATTTGACTGTGATTTTGTCTCCTACATTTATAAGGCATTATTTCTAAGCAGCTAGTCTTTACTTATAGAACAGGGAATATTAATGAATTATCCATCAGTTTTATCATGAAGATTAATGAGATATGAATTATAAAGCATAGTAAGTGCTATGAAAACTTTAAATAATACATCAGGGTCAAGTATTAGTCCAAACATCCCTCTGCTTCTCTCCAATTACTTCTTCTTGATTTTTGAGAACCTGCTCTGATTTTTTTT
>NW_015387478.1:313671-337087 GCF_001527695.2 Protobothrops mucrosquamatus | reverse complement strand
AAATGCTGTATTTCTCTGGCCAGAAACATAACGTCATTTTTCAAATTCTGTACTCTGAAAGATGAACAACAATTTTGAAAGCTTTTGAAATATGTTACTTCATTGTCTTCTTGTATATTAAAATTCAGTGTTCTTTTTCTTTTTGTTTTAGAACTGCCTCAAAACAAAATGACAGGAGAAACCAAGTATGCAATAGGCAATACATACACAAAAATGCTTGCTGATGTTTAAGCATAGGCCTGGTACCATTGGAAAGACATAAATAAAACTGATTGGATTTGTTCCTGCAGCTTATTGTTATGTTAAATGCTTCCTGACTACTCCTAAAAATTCTAGGAGTCACATTTTGGAGTTTTCCCCCTTTGGCTAAGAGGCTTTCCAGTAAGTATGGTGGCTTGCATTACAGTACATTTGCTTAATTAATAAATACACATACACATACACACACACACATATATATATATATACAGTATATACATGCATGCATGCATGCATTACAGAATGCAGGAAATCAGCAAAGGTACAGTACAAAGAAAAGAAGAAATAAAAATAATCAGCACTTCTTGTTCTTCAAAGCCATGGGAAGAAGACATTAGAAGCCACATTGTTGGCGTCTAATGTTTCCACAGCTGTGGTGGTTTACAAAATAGCTGGTGTTGGTACATTGCCTGGTCTATTTTGCAGAGCCTAGTGGATGGAGTTACAGAGTTATGAAGCAGCCTCTAGGTCCCTTTTCAAGTTGGTTCTGCACTCCATGTTGGGTGGGGGTGTGTGTCAATTCAAAAGCTTTTCTATCAAAGCACTTGATAGACAATCAGAAAAATTCACTTTGTTACCCAAAGGCAATACTTAGCATGGCTTTCAGCTGAGATCTCCAAGGCATGTTTGCTCACTTTCACCATGAAGAAAATGTGGAAGGATTAATCATAAAATGTCAGAATAATATTGATTGCTAGGATCATTGGAAAAACTAATAATGGAGGTCTGATATGTGTGTATGCATTTATGTAAAATTATGAACTTATCACAACAGTATATGAAAAATCACAGAAAAAACAAATGTGGATACATAGTCTAATTTCAGCCTCTGATCCTAAAAATAGTTGTTAATAGTTGAACTAAACTGAAAGCTTTTTGTCTTATATTTAAGAATACACATACATACACATACTCCTACACATACATACAAAAGTACATCCTAAATCGATTATCATATCTATTTATATGATTTTCCTTAAAATCATATGTGTGATTTTTTCTTTTTAAAATACTGCAAGAAAAACTGCCTACAGAGATTACATTATTTCCTCAAAATTGTCATGTATCCATGCATTTTCAATTACAAATCCTTTTAAAGATATGTGACAAATTATCTGCAATAGGGATTGTGCTGGAACACTGAATTCCAATCTTACATAAATCTTTGAGATGGAAACCAGGTGACTGAATTTCTCAAGTATCGCTCAAAGATCCCTCTCAATGAATGTTGTTATTTTTCAGAGATAGTGTGATGGACAATCCATTCAATGGAAAACGTCTGTTTAGATCAGGGCTTTTCAACTGGTGGTACATTGGCACCTGGCAGGTGGTACGCAGCCCTTCCCAGCAAAGCCAATGTAGCAGGGGAAGGAACGAGCCAAAGTGGTGCAGCGCAGGACTTGCCATGAGAGAGTCCTCAGGACCTGCACTTCCGGCTCACCCAGAAGAGAAAGGAAGAGGAGGAGGCGGAGACAGGAGAGGCTATAAAAGGAGGCAGTTTGGGCAGGAGAGGGAGAGAAAAAAATAGATGCAGGCTTGGGAGGAGGAGTCAGCTGGAGCTGCACCAAAGGGAAAAGAAGAAGGGGGGAGGAGAGAGGAGAGGAGATCAAACAGGCCAGCCAGGAGCCAATCTACAACTTTATGGCAGCCATCCGTGCCAGGCATGCACACAGGTGGCAGAAACAAACATGCAAGAAATGCAGTGTGAGAGGGGTAACCCTCCATGAGGAATGAAGAAAGGCAGCATCAGCTGGAAGTGCGGCATGGACGGAGGAAGGAAGGAAGGAAGGAAGGAAGGAAGGAAGGAAGGAAGGAAGGAAGGAAGGAAGGAAGGAAGGAAGGAGATCGCAATGAGAAAGAGGGAGGTAGAGAGCAGGAGGGAGGGAAAAGGAAAGGAAGGAAGTGTTGGAAGGAAAAGCTGGGGGCTTGCTTTCCAGCTGGTAGGCTATACCTTTAAGAGAAAAGAAAAGGGGCTTCCGGTGGAGGCGCTCGGTTAACACCCCTAAACCATGTCCAAAGGGAGGGAGAGGAAGAGGAGAAGAGAGAGGAGGGAAGTAGGTAGGTAGTAGAAAAGAGGGCGGATGCGGGGAGGGGGTGCTGCCGAGCTGACGCTCGGCTAGCGCTCTAAACCGTGTCCGTAGGAAGAGGAGAGGGAAGGAGGGGGGATGTGTAGGGAAGTTGGAGGAGAAAAGAGGGTGGACGCAGGGAGGGGGTGTTGCCGGGCTGCTTTGTAATACTAATGTATTTTTACATTTTAAAGTTAAAATTAATAATACTGAAGTCGTATCAATGTATGTTTATATTTGTATTGGGGGGGGGTTATTTTGAAATTAATAAAAAAAATTAAAACGAAAGAGAAAAGAAAAGAAAATGAAGCACCACCATTTGAAATAGACAAGAGGAAGTTGGCTGCTTCGGCTGCTCGAGAGGAGATGTTTATTGCAGAGGCAAAGTGCCATTTCAGCAGGAATGTGAGGATTGGTTGTCAAGTTACTCTTTTATCACTGTTACAACTGAACGGTCTCTAAATGAGACATTCATTAAACAAGTATTACCTGTATGCAACAATATCTGTACAAATTAATCATGTCCCAAATTAAACATTTTGGAAAATTAAACAACTGTGACTGCTGAACTCCCTTTTTGTAGCCCCCAGGAACACCTTCTGTTTGAGGTTGCTGAAAATTGGTGTCATCATTTTCAATCACTTTTAAGAGAGGAAACATATGGAAATTATAAAATTAGTTTTACATTATTATATTATATACCCAAACTCTTTCTCAAAAAGAAAAAAAAGGGAAAATCCTGATCTTACCCCTATATATGATCCCTCTTTTTGTTTCATCACTTGCTCACAGCAGACTTAGCCATCCTTCCCAAAGAGAAATATGGTCCCCAGCTAGCCACATGCTGTCTATTCTTTTAGAGCTAAGACATGTAAAAGAAATTACCATGCTGTTTCCTTCATCTAACAGAGTTTACCATTTTGACACATGCTCCACTTTCACTGGGGATATAAAAAATAACTAGACAACCTAGGGTAACATCCAGAAATATTGTGATGTACTGTGAATGAAATGAGAGAGCACAGTTTGAAACTATATACAGGGAATGCAGCAAAGGAAATATAATTGAGGTATGCAAAATACTTGTTCAGTGGAAATGTCATTTCCTAACATATGTTCACATCATCCATGGGAGCATTCTGAACAAAACAGAAGGTGGGAAGAAGTCCAAGAAAATGACACTTAACGTTTTATAATGAATTAGACTTTTAGAAAGGTATCCAGGCAGGATTGCTTTTATACTGATATCTTGATGAGCTATGTCTGGTTTTGACTTTCCCAACATTGGTCAAATAAGAAAGATCTGAAAAATATTATGGACTAGGGAGTATTCAGTGCTAGGTACAATTAATCTACATATACCAGGTTTAGAATTTTAATAATTATTTTTCACTTCCATTTTTTAAAAATGTGTCTTCAAGTTAGTGTTTGAATCCTGGAATCTGCCTGGACAGGTCCTTGCAGTTTTCTTGGCAATATTTCAGAACTGGTTTGCCATTGCCTCCTTCCTAGGGCTGAGACAGAGTGACTGGCTAATTCATCCAGGTGATTTTGTGCCCAAGGTGGGATAAGAACTCATGGTCACCTAGTTTCTAGCTTCAAGCATTAATCACTATATCACACTGTTCTCTCCATATTCATCTTATTTTTGATTAATTGGTATTCAAATTATAATATAATAATTGGATCTTTATCTAGCCCAGAAAAACAGATTGCATGGAAAAAAATTTCCTGTTGTTTTGTGGGGAATAACTTTCCCCAGGTGTGATGCTTATGTCCAAATAGCAGTTGTTTTCTTAGTATTGTCACTAAAACATGCAGAACCCTTCTATTACTGCCAAGCCAGGTGTTCCCATATCCCATGCTTGTGCCTTTTTGCTCATCAACCTCTGGATTTTACATCTATTTATTTAGTAAATAAATTTCCTGCAAATATCCAGATTCTATTCCATGTAGACCTTTAGAAATGCAAGATAACTGACAACTAGTGCAACTTGCATTGCCAAGTTATTACTTGGGTATATTGAGGGTTGCTCATCACTGCTTGCAGTGCTTGACTTCTCCCCATTGAATGTCTTCCTATTTATTCTGTCCCTATATTCAAGCCTGCATAGATATTTTTGAATCCACTTTCTCTTCTATTTAGTTGGTCATCTCTCCTTGTTCAAGGGCATTTATAAATATGTTGAAAAGCACATGAGCAAGGACAGTGCCCTATGACACTCTACTCAAATCTACTTTCCAATCTGATACAGGGCTTTTTATCTACTCTTGGGTAGGGTCAACCATCCAATTATGAATCTCCTCTAATTGTTCTATAGTCTGCTCAATATCTTACTATTTTATTAATGAAAATATCCCAAAAGATTTGGCTGAAAACTTTGCTGAGGTCAAGGTTCTCTTTGTCCACAGCATTCCCTTTAATTGAAGATGTTTGTTTGGCAATCATCTGCAGTTTCAAATCTCAGATTCTGAAGCCATTTCAGAAAACATTGGACAACATTTGAAAGCAATTTGGAAGTTGTTCCAAAAGGACATAAAAAGCTTTCTGAATAATGAGATGAGAAATTGGATAAGAAATTGATAACAAATTCAAATCCCTTTTCTCTCTCTGGCTATTGTTTAGTAACATCTACTCCACTTACACCTATAGAAATTCTCAATCATCCAGGTCATGATTGTCTCAATCATGTTCCAAAAGGAAACTGGACTTTCTTGGATTTTTCCTTGAAAATGTTTTGCTTGTCATCCAAGAAACTTTTTCAATTCTAAAGAACTGAACTGAAGAACTGACCAGAATTGAAGAAGCTTCTTGGGTGAAAAGCAAAATGTTTTCAAGGAAAAAATCATGATCTGGATGATTGAGAATCTCCTTAGCCACAAATGGGTAGATGTTACCAAACATTTACCCCATTTATACTACTTTCATAATAAAGCTGTGCTCATTCTTCCTTTTATCCTTTTATGAAATAGTTTCCTATTAAGTATATAAACACCAAATTATTTGAAAACTTTGAAATTTCGAAGCTAAGAATCTATTTGTGTAACAAACTATTAATATAATATTTGAACCATATTTCTTTCTGACAGGTAATGTAATTTTTTTCTGTAATGTAGCACAATATAGATATGACTTAAATCCTTTTGAAATTAATGACATCAGTAAGTTCACAGTATTGAAATACGTTTCTACATAAGGATATGACTGTGGATTGGGTGGGTGACTGCAACGCTAGTATACATTCAAATACGGTTCCAAGGGGGTATAAGTTAATCTTACCTATACAGTGAAAACTTTTCTCCTAGTTAGGACTGAAGGATGGAGTGAGACAATGTTCTGTACATGTTGGTAGGTTAATTTAATTGCACATCCATATATGACAAATATATACAGAGAAAGGCAGTAAACAATGACTAATTGTTGGCAAAAATTTAGTTGAACAATGTTTTCTCCACAATCTTTCTGTTATTGACTACAGACAATCATCATTATCATCCCTCTTCTAAGTCTTCAGTTCCATTTACAATGATATACTCCTTCATTCATTGAATACCAGTATTTCAAACTATGTGGCACTTCAAAAGATCTTGTGACAGTCCTCCAAATGAAATGGAAAAGCTTGGAAGAGATAAGACACAACAGTTCCAGTCCTCTACAGAGCCAGCAACTGGTTCTGAAATAAATATACTGTATTTCAGCAATATTGTAATATGAAATGTAGGATCTGCCCTGGGGTATCTATATGCATAGGGCCAAAAAAAAGTTTTCTCTTATAGAAGTACTTTCCTCTTCTTAACTCTGACAATAGAAATGACCAAAGTTCAAAATAACATTGGTTGCAGCACCAAAGGAGATTATAGTGTAAAGATACATGATATTGATCACCACCATCTTCCTAGCCAATAGATAGCCTGACCTTTGGTAATTACCTGCCCAAGCAAAGGCTGTCTAAAAACCCATATACAAAGAGAAAAAGTATACAATTAACATGATAATTAGAAACAAGACGGGTTAACAGTATTGAAAGTCACCCAGACACTGTCTCAAATTTTCAATGAATAATCAATATGCATAGTTATCACTGCTGAAGATACAAAGACAGTTTAATTAGTATTGGTGAGCATGCTTTTCTATAGTTAAAGGAGCTCACTGATCAAGAGACGAAGAATGAAGGCATTATTCTGTCTGCTAAAAATGATATTGACTATAATAATGGCAGATAAAAATAAATATTAGCTATCTACAAGCTGTTTGTGAGCTGCTTCTTTATTATTTTATTCTGCACAAAGCAAACTAAATTAGTAAATGCAGATAAACATTGTGTACATATAATGCTTGAAACACATGAATCTGAATTTTGCACAATAGCACCTGTCTGGAAGTATGATTGCTAGTATACATTAGAGGAGGGGTGTCAAACTGCTGGCCCATGGGCCGGATGCATCATAGTAAAACCGCGCCCACCCCATTGCCGGCAATGGCAAAAAAGTCACGATATGTCGTGACATGTCACATAACGTTGTGAGTTTGATACCCCTGCATTAGAGTATAGAATAGCATAGTTGCTACTAGTTCAGTGTACATATAAAGTAAATTCTTATTTTCACAGACTAACTAGAAAGGAAGGAGATCTGTTATTCATGAAAGTCTGTTAAATATGACAGCCATAGCAGCAATTTTTGTCACTGATGTAATAATATATTATGCAAATGGAATTAATCTATGCAGAAAATTGGTCCATTAGATGTAAAGTCTATTGCATTGAGATCTGCAAAAATTGTGGTTTAATTTACTTTTCAATGAAAATTGTTCAGGAGAAAGAATCATGCTGGTCCAAATCTTCTGCAATCTAACAATCCATCAGCCTACCAACTATCCTATGAAATATATCCCATTTATAAAGTGAGGATGGGATATAGGTACTTTATTACAATCTCAGGAAAGATAGCTTAAGCAGACAACAAGCATTTCCCACAAGAGAAACAACCAAATAATGGAGAATAAGAAGATCTTGTAAAATATACAGCAAGTAAATGCCTCATCCCAGGACCTGAGCGAAGAGTCAGGTCTTCAAGGCTCATTTAAAGGACAACAATGTTAGGAAAATTGGAACATCTGGGTGGATTTCATACTAAGGACAGTGCTTCAACAGAGAGGCCAAACTTCCTGGAACCAATCAGATTGCATTGTTTCAAGGCAGGGATCAGGAACATTTCAATTCTGCCAAATATTACAGATAGACAGAGATAATGGGAGAAGGGTGACCCTGTGGGTAACCAGATCCCAAATCAGGAAGGGCTTTGTATGTGACCTCCAGCATCTTGAAATGCACTCAGAAGATCAGCAGTAATCAGTGCAACTCACACACAGGCTGATATACTGACACATGTCTGAAACTACTGATACAATTGGAATTCTGGATCACTTGCAGTTTCAAGGTAATCCTCAAAGGTAGCCCCATGTAGAGTGTATTGCAGTAATTCAAACATGAATCATGTCCAATAATTGTTCATGCATTAATTAGATTTGATTAACTGCAACTGTAAGATATGAGTCTGGTCTAGGAAAGGGCACTACTGGCATAATAGTGGGATATGGGAAAAAGCCCTCCTGGCCATAGTTGCTATCTGCTTTTTGAACAGGTGTTAAAAGGTCAAATTATGCACCAGTTCTAACTGGAGAATTTCAACCATGTTCAGAATTAAAGATAGCAAATCCCTGATACTGGAAGAGCCAAAAACTTATAGCCATTCCATCTTATTATAAATGAGTTGAAGTTGAATTTGTATTAGTTTAAAAATGAGACAGTAAATACTAAGGGGAAAAGAGAGGAAATATTTAATGTGGTAGTTTGAGACTTGTATTAAAGATACTTGTATGTCATTGAATTATCAATTAACTCAGCTGCCACATCAATAAAACATTTAAAAAATGAGTTGAAGCCTGTTCTTCTCCATCCACTTCTTCACAGTGTCTAGACATTGGAAAATGGCCTAGACATTATTGTATGATTGGCTTCTAAAGCATTTCAACACACATTTTCTGTATATCTCTCTATGTTCAATGATACTTTTTATCAAGCCTTTGCCAAGAATTAAATGCTACATGCCTTTACATGCCTTTACATAAGCTGTTTATAGTTGTTTGTCATATTCTTAAATACAAATCTAAACTTGGAGAACATCTTGCCATTTTCTCTTCAGGAATTAAGGTCCTACAGTTAAGTCAAACCAAGAGATTATTAGGCCCAGGGTCTACTGCTGCAGTCTGTGTATTTTGTGATGGATAAGCGGATGTATGCCATAAAACAGTTACACGTATTTTACTAACATGCCAGGTAGCTTCAGCCCTGAGAAGTATTTATTTATGTTCCCTATAGGAGTTATGATCTGTGGATTCAAGATATCTGTATTAGTTAGGAACAAAATAAATCCATTCTCCTGGGGGTACATTGCTGAACTTATATATTTCAATATGCTGACTCTTATGAGGATATTTTCAAGACCTGGAAGAGATTTCAGGAGTGAATAACTTTTTTTAATTTTTAAACCATTTTATATGCCTCTGGTTATATCATAGATGTAGCTGAAAGAGAATTCTCCAGCTTTCCAAACATTTTCAAGTCTGCAGGAGTGTGTATGTGTGCTTTTGCCAATCTGATTTGCTTTTAAATATCTCCTGAGGCTTTACTATTGTGAGCCAGGACATGGCTTTTAATTCATAATTGAGAATTTATATTTGTCATCCAATAGCCTTGAATATTTGTTGTGAACATTTGGAATTATAAGTAACTGATCTACTTTGGCAACTGAATTTATTATTCAAGTAATTATGTACCAGAAATCCTGATGGGACTCTCAGTATACAGCAAGAACCTATTGTTGTATTTGTTCTATAATCCCTTGACTTAAAATGTTAGAGTGTGCATGATTCCAAAACATTGTTCATAGTAGTATCCATTTCTGAAAGGAACCAAGACAAGCCAATGTTTATTACAAAATATTTAATATGAGAAGAAGTAGAGTTATCTTTAATCATAAGGAAATATGCCTTTAATAAATAGACTAAAGAGTGGAATTGAGATGAGCAAATATTAGATATAGATAAAACCCAGTAATTCACTATACAAATATTTTCATTTAGTATATATAGATGGGTGGGAGGTTATGTGTGTGTATAACTTATGCAGATGATCATAGTAAACATCTTGCTTGTCTATAATTTATAGTCTGTAATGGGTTGTAAAGGGATTGAGAAATCCTTCTGGAGCAGACTTGGGAGTATACAAATGGAAGGACACTTCATCTAACCCAGGAGTCTTCAAACTTGGCCCTTTTATGACTTGTGGACTTCAACTCCCAGAGTTCCTCAGCCAACATGCCTGGCTGACAAATTCTGGGAGTTGAAGTCCACAAGTCATAAAAGGGCCAAGTTTGAAGACCCCTGATCTAACCATTTATCAATCTACAGTTGATAAAATCATGAATCTTTCTTGAGTTGGCTTCTTTATTGCATATACAGTACAGTATTTGATGTATTTACCATACAAATCAGAATCATGCTTCGGTGCAATGTCTTGGAAAACTTCAGGTGAAAAATAGGTAAAGTTCTTAAATATAGAATCTAATATCAACTTTCTATTGAGAACATTATTTTCATTATGGGAACTGCCAGATATTCCTTACTCATCCTGAAGCAAACCCTCTATGTTTTCAAAAATTTGCTTCAGAGAATCACAGCTTTTTTGAGGAGCAGAAGAAAGTCCGATGTTGGATTTCATGCCAAATAAGTATACACAGTATAGGGTCCGGTCACCTGTTTAATGACTGCATTGTTTAGCAACCAAAATTCTGGCCCCAATTGTGGTCATAAGTCAAGGGCTACCTGCAATTAAAATGTATCTATTCAGAGTCATTTGGAAGAGTTACAACAACTTATTAAAAGGCTACAATTACTTTTTTCATTCTAATAAATATCTTGATTATAGCATACCAAAACATCTATGAATGAATATATGAATGAGCAAATGAGTATCTAGCAAGGCTGAGCAACAGAATTTTGGAGAACAGTCCATGAAGTACCTGCCCAAACACTTTGGTTGTAATGTCAACATTTTCTCAAAGGTTCAGCATGGCTACTTGGTGACTGTTTTGGCAAAAATACCATCTTTGCATCTGCATGCATGATCAGATGTTGTAGAAGAGCTTTTATGCAGTTGCTCCAAACCTTTAAAAATAAAAATACAGGAGTTCAGTATTCTTAGCACAGGGCTCAAAGAAAGCTTTTGTTACTTAATGCTTTTCTTACTTCCTTAATAATTAATATGTTTTCTATTACATAAATGAGCATCTTCATTCACATTAAGCAGAATAATAACAACAACAATAAATAATTTATTGTGTTATTTTACAATAATATTATTGTTGTCTGGATAGTGAATGTGACAGTACCTGGAGACAGCAGAATAGGCGAGAAAGAACTGAAGATATACACAAAATACAAAGACCTGCAAACTGAAGTAGAACAACTGTGGCAAAAAAAGCAAACATCGTACTTGGAACAACTTACATCTTGTGACAATACCATGAAACAACAACATCTGCCTACCCCAGGTCCTCAGGTTCTCAGGACCCGATAGGTGAACAAAATGCCAAATACAATCTGAACATCTGGCTGATTCTGCGACTCACCATAATATTAAAACTAGGAAGGACTCCCCTGTAGTTTATGTAGCCTGTGGCCTGTGTTCACTTTTATTTATTTCTATGAATTAAATGTTCAGTTTTATGTCAGAATGGTCGTCCCATCTTATAAAAGGTCAGAAACAGCATCAAATCTCAGAAGCAAAGATCAAATGGTATTATTCTTTCTCAACTATAGCTTTTACAAAAGCACAGAATAGTTATATCTAGTGCATTGTTCTCTTTTAAATGCAACCCTCTGTTTTAAAAGGCCTTGCCATCCCAAATACCAAGGAAAACGATATGCCAATTATCCATTGACTCAGGCAATATGAATAATATTTCATTGTTGAATTGTTTAATCAAAATTCCCCAATGAATTTTAATCTGCTGTCCCAATTTATAACTCATTGTATATAAATCTATTCCGTTAAAAACAAGGGCTGCATACAAGATATAAATCACAGTGAAATATAGCTGTTATTTTCAGCCTGTTATTCAAGGGCTTTTCAATGGAAAGTAGAGTATACAATAATTCTTGATTTGTACATAGCGTTCAAACACAGCAACATAGAGATTATAAATTCAGTACCATTAGTCTGCATAATTGACAAGACATGCTTAACTTCAAGTAATTCAAAAAAGATTCAATGTATTTCCAAAACATTGTGAATAATTTCTCCCCCTCTACAATCTAAAGTGCTTAAAACCTGCCTCCCACAGACTTTCTATGATTCTACTTCTTCAGTGATGAGATTCCACACCTTCAATAGAATGTTCTTCTCATTGCCTTTTTTTAAAAATCTATTTTGAATTTTGAAATGACGTTGTCTGCTCAAGCAAAATATGCAATATTAGAGATAATTGTACATAAAAGGGGCATCTCTTGGGGAAAAAAATCACTTGTAAAACAAGCATGTTTGGGGGGAAAATATGCATAAATTCATTCAAATTTTCACACATACTAAAACACATAGAAAATCTCCTGCAAAGATAGTATGTTCTTTTAAAAACTGCAAAATGCAACTGAGTGAAATGAATTTCTGCTTTGAGGAAAAACCCAGTATAGAAAGCAAAGCAGATATATTTAACTCTCCCTTGGCCTAGGGTGTTGGAATCTGTATGCTTGTTTCCTATTGCTAATGTATTGCAGGTAAGATACACATTTACAAGAGATAACAGATAGCATGGGAAAGTGAGTTTTCTTGTGTTATGCCTGTTCATTCTCTTTTGTAGTGCCATATGACTGTTTAGCCAATCAGTTCTTCCCTGGAATTGCCACTGATTGTGGAATAGAAAGGACTTGGATAAGGTTGCAAAAAAACAATTTTCATGTGTAGGAAGATAAATTGTTGCAATTATCATTTCTCTTTGCAGTGTATCTTTACAATGTTTTATTGTTAATATGGAAATGCATTCTCCTAAACTTTCTGTCATGGAATGAAATCTAGAAGACATATGGAAAGAATTAATACATCTGTTGATTCCAATAATTTTTAGAAATAAGAAATGGTCACACAATTTGATCTCTTTATCGCAACACATGGCCTATCATTTATGTTTTTTAATAAATTGAAAGGCAATTATAGCAGACATTATACTTGGGATGGGAAAGGAATTCATTTAGAAAGCAGAAAAATGAAACAAAACAACAAATTAGCAAAAATGAACAACTTGCTGCCAGATTTTAAACATTGCCATATTTGTGTATTTGTGTAGAGAATAAAAATGGAGTGTAGGCTATAAGCGTCTCATCTATATAACTTCTGCTGTTTTCCTATCAGGATATACCTATATTGTTGGTTTTTTTTCTAATGGAAGATGAAGCCTAATGCATGAATGACCCTTTCAACTTCATTCTATTTTCCCATTAACATAACTAACTCAAAAATCAGTCTCATGAAAAACTGCTATGATTTTAAATTAAGAAAAGCTACATCTACTACTTTTTGGAAGTCACAAGCATAATGCAGAAAACATTTCTAAAATGAACTCTTTGTCAGTAATCTCTGCTTTGAAATTTAATCAGTTGAATTATTCATTGATTAGTGTCAGAGGGCAAATATATATGCAATCATTGAAAAGGCTTTACAAAATAAGAAGATATTTTTTAAAAAATATTGGTTTGTTAAAGAGCTGCTTAACTTCATAACACAGAATAAATCCAAGATGACTACCATAAAATTGCCTTCTGATGACTCCAGAGAGCTTTAATAATTATAATAATTATACCTAGTTACACTTGCAAGAAGAAATGATGTTCAGTATAGGGTAGCCTTATCCTACACTTTGAAAATTCATTATCTGTCTATATTGCAATTTATTATATGTATATCCTTCTCTCTCATAGGATTTTGATATTTAAGAGACTTAAAAATTTAACCCTAGCATTTAATGAAGGAAATGGTAAAACTTTAGTTCATACTGATCAAACATGCAGTTTGAATTCATACATTTCTAGCATAATTGCTATTACACTCATATTTCTAAAAAAAAAAAACAGAACAAAAAAAGAAGGAAAGTTAGAAAATGTGGGCACAAAGGCTTTGAAGAACACATTTGTTAAAAGAGAAAGAAAAATGCTTATTTATTCTGAAGTCTAAATCATGGGTATTGTAAAAGAGGTCTCTGATACATTTAATTTAAGGCTGAAACAAATGCTCTTGCTTTCAAATTCTCAAAAACATTATTGATGATATTGGTTATACTTGTGTGATACAAGATAGTCAGAATATGAGCAATGTAAACAAACAAACAATGTAAATGTCAACACTGCAAATACTGTATATTCTTGCTTTGACAATATGCAGAACTGTCTGGTATTTTTATAGTTAAACCAGGCAACAGGGAAAAAGGGAGGAGAATAAGGATAGCCCGGGTAAAAGAAACTGGAAGTAAATCACATCTTCCAAGTTAATTGGAAGATGTGAACCATGACCCCAAAATAAGGGAGGGGAAAATGCTTAGAATGTATATGCGTAACGGAAGAAGCCAGATCTAAGCATTTCCACCATGCTGTACTGACGTCTCTGTAACCTTAATAAATGCTTTTAGGAAAAAATATGCCTGAAAGTCCTTTTAAGTGTTTCGTTAATCAGACACATGACATCATGCTTAGATCATGACAGTAAACAGGTTTGAGCAATGTAAATGAAATATTTCCAAGGCAAACAGAAAAAAAAATGAAAAAAGGATTGAAAACAGATTGGATAGGGTTCATCATGGATTCCAAATGCTGCAATTTTGTCATTGTAAAGGAATTGTGTTACATTTTCATAAATATGGCATTCTGACAGTTTTGTATTATTAAATCAGGACAACAGATCTTTGGTGATTTCTATTCCTCTTTACAAGAAAAGGAATGTTTAATTTTCATTAAAAATATGCTATTTTATTCCCCTTCATAAATATTTTGGTGTTCCATCATTTCACTTTAAAAAATTGTTTAGCTATTAAGCTTGCTCCCATTTTTTAAAAGGAAAATAATTTTACAGAAAGACAAACATCTTCCTGTAGTAAAAGATGACTGAATGTATAAAGAAAAGGGTCAGAGATTGTTTGGCTCAAATTTCTGCCAAGTTAAAATATTGTAAGGAAAGAAAGACATTTCCCACAACAGTAGTTTCTAACCTCTCTAAAATGGTAAAATAAATATTTGTACTTCTTATATATAAAACTAATGATTTCATTCATATTACAATTGGTTCAAGATATAAATAAGCCATTTTTAAAAATTAATGTTTAAACAATAAGATAAGATAAAGATAATGCCTCTTGTTTTTAATTGTAGAGTAAGCATTCAGTTGGATAGAATGACAGATAATGCTGTGAAATTTCAATAATTTCATGACACTTACAGAGATTTCTAGCTACAATAGAAGAAATAATGTTTACTTATATTATTCATATATAATAAAGGAAAGTTATAAAAGAAAATGCTTTGAAAAACCTACAGGAGGAAGAAGTAAACAAGTTTATGTAGATTTACTAGATTTTTTTTAAAAAAAATGTGGATTACAAGGTAGGGACAGCAGTTAAAGCGGAAATATAAGCGACAAGCCAAGAAAATGACCTGGATAACAACTTCTTGATAGATTTGCAAAAGAATGTTGCTAAAGCCTTGAAGCAACTTCAGACATGGGAGAAACGAAGGAAGGAAGATCAAAACCTATGACAGTATCGGGATAGATCAAGATTGTCAGAAGCAAAAGCAACGAATTTCAATCTGATTTGTTTAAAACAAGATAAAATTTGGTAAAGTACTAGAACTCCTTTATGGAGGCTTTTTTGACAACTGGACTGGATGTTAATGATTTATGGTTTTATAAGTAATAAGAGAAGACGAAACATAGGCATGTTTTGCTGAATAAATATTACCTATACTTGTTGTGATGAAGGTGCTTTGGATAATAGCTTGACTCCCTCTTCTTTGTGGCAGCCCCTGAGATATTGGAATACTGCTATCATGTCCCCCCTCGTCCTTCTCTTCATTAAATTAGACATACCCAATTCCAGCAGCCTTTCCTTATATGCTTTGGCCTCCAGTCCCATGATCATCTTTGTTGCTCTTCTCTGTACTCTTTCTAGAGTCTCAACATTTTTTTTACATCGTGGTGACCTTTTGACCTACGTCATAAGGTTCACACCGGAATGATTCCGTAACATTTCACCATAATTATGAAGTGCACTAGAACTAAGATAGGGAGACAATTACGTCGGGTCGTGACACAACCGGAAAAACCGTCGACGTCGTGTGACGACCGAGTATAAATTCACTAACAGGTGATCCTGAGGCTCCAGGAAGAGTGTCAATGATGAGTTGAGCAAGGTACCCCCTATACTATACCTGTACATTTGGTTTTTCTTGCCTAAATGTAGAACCTTACCTTTTTCACCATTGAATTTCATTTTGTTCAAGTCTGTCCAGATCCTCCTGTATCCTAAGCCTGTCTTCTGGAGTGTTGGCTATTCTTTTATAGAGTTATGGCCCCACCTAATTCTATAGGTTATACTGCTTTACTGAAAAGAATAAAAAGCATTATTTGCCTCTTCACTCTCACAATCATTCCTCTATTCACCTACCTGTTTTTGGTTTTAGTTTTGCAATCAGAACTGGCTAAGCAATTATCTCAAGAGTATGAGGGACCACTATCTGGATAGAGAAGACTGTTGCAATCTTTTCTTTCAAATCTTTTATAATCTGACAGTTGCTGGTTAAATTGCCTTGCCCGATACTGATTGGTAAGGTCATATTTCTCCAACCAGCATCCTCATTCTTCTGCTCACTTAGATGGATGCTCCTGGGGGTGGAGAGAAACTTCACAATTGTCTGCTCTATCTAGCTTGAGCAGTTTTTAAAAACAGTGAAAGATATGCTTCTGACTCGCCCCCGATCCTATTTAGGTTTGTTTTGTCACAGATATATCATGGTAAAAGTTTTGAGTATATTTGATAAGAGAGGTTTAAGGTGTCTGTGTGAGGAATTATACTTTTAGCATACAGTATAATATAACCAACTTGATCTGAAATAGGACCAAGGAAAGGAGGCTTAATATACCCTCAAAAAATCAAGAACAAATGTTACCCTAAAACAATATATGTATTCAGGATGGCTCTTCGTTCTATTTATTTGGAAAATGTTGCTTTTGCCCTGAACCCTACAAGTTGGTTAACAGTTGGAGAAAGCAACAATGAAATACACAACATGATTCAGTAGCAAAATGAAAGGAAATCTTCAGAGAAGAGAAACATTCATTGTAACACTCACGGAGAAAGGAGTTTATTTTCAGTGAGCCTCAACCGCTTTGTTGTTATAGAAAGGCCAACAATAAAGTGGAAAGTGAACCCTGGTCTGAGAAGGAAATCTGAAAGTTATAGAAATGCATCCAACCTATTTCAGTTACTGAAAGAATTCAGAACCAAGGATTAAGTCATCCCATAATATAACCCTACTTCTGTCTAATACTCAGAAACTCTATTCAGACACCTGAGTTCTTTCAGTATGCTATAACTACTTATGAGAAGGAAATAAGGACATCACTATCATACATTTCTATTGGTACCATGACCTGTGCATTAAAGGCAATCATTTGTATAATACTTATTGCTGCAAAAATAAGAATTGACTTGACCTGACATTTCTTAGGGCTCCAGGTCATATGGAATTCCTTTAAACACAATAGAGCAGGCAATAATTCACTCCCTTCAGATATACCCACTGCATGTGTGGATGCAGAAGCATTTGGAGTGTACAACTTCAATTTGGAATCGGCAGCATAGTGCTACTCATACACTGATAGAACACTGAGCCACCTCACCTAAGTAGATGAAATAAATCTAGGGTCAGTAAACAGGCATGCTCGGATATTTAATGTTTGAGGTACATTGGTTAAAAATAGCTCTCTGATGTACCGTTTCACCCAATTGAAGTTTACAAAGTACCAAACAGACATGAGCATTTCAATAGTATATAGCTCTAATATGAGAATCAATGTGTTCTAATTTTAAGAGTCAGGATTTGGAAACCTAGGCTCAAGTTTATCCCCAGCTATGAGAACTCACTGGGAGATTTTGGGCCAGTTATTCATCATGAGCCCCACCTACTCACAGAACTGTTGGGGAGGAGAATGGCAAAATAGAATGTTATATATGCTATCTTGAGCTCCTAATACAAATATTTGCTTTTTTCCTATTGCTGGTCCTAAGATAACAGATAATGACATCTTTCTAACTGAATAAACTGGGACAAGGGATTCAGAAACTTGTATCAATATTTGGTGTGAAGAAAGTCATAGGGTATCTTCATATTGTTATACTTAAAGCAGTTCTGCATGATGTTTTGTTATGCTGACCTGGTCTGATGTGAACAGCAAGCACCATTCAGGATATAAGAATGGGGAAAAAGTTGTATATTCCACCCATATTTCATGAACAGGCCATAACAGTGCAGAGTATTAATGATAAACAAGCTGAAAGAACAAACAGGTGACAAAATATAGATGGACTCTGGAGATAGGCTCTTTGCACTCTTTCATATCAACTGTCTACAATACATCAACCTGTTACCCATAGTAAAATAAAAATCTGTCATTGTGTAAAGCTTTGGGAACAGTTTGCAGGTTGCTTTTATAGCATAATCATTTAAATCTCTTTGGGAGGCTTACTAAGTGGATTGAGGAAAGAATTTTTGTAAGGTTTAGAAGGATTAGAAAGAATCTCTTGGTATCTTTAACACTAGCAACATCGTTAATTCTAACAATACTGGAAGGAGACAGGAATGCTACTTAAAACTTTATTCTTGCATCATGAGGCATGTATTTTATGCTAACATACTGCAGTATTGCCATTTGTCTTATCTTAGTAGTATACTTCTGGTGGAAGAGGCAAAAATGGACAGGGAAGGAAAAAAGTCAAGTTAGTGTTTTATGGTATTCAATAGAAGAAAAATATTATGGCTGTAAAATATATTGTCAGAAGAACAATGATGGAAAGTTTTAAGACAGGGGTGTCAAACTCGCAACGTCACATGATGTGTTGCGAAGTATCATGACGTTTTTGCCATTGCCGGCAATAGGGTGGGTGCGGTTTCGCTATGATGCATCCAGGCCATGGGCTGGCAGTTTGACACCCCTGTTTTAAGAAAGGGTAAAGGATTAATTAACTTTACTTATTTATGTTATTTAAATTATTTATATAGCTACCAATCCACAAGGGCTATTCTGGGTGGCATACAAAGATTAAAACCCAACATTCAAACAATAACCCTGGGTAAACATACTGGGTAAATAACATTTTGCAATCATAAAAACCCATCAACAATTTCTTTCTAATGCTTTGAGAAAAAAAACATTTTTGCATACCCCTACTGAGAAAAAAAAACCCAAAACAATCCTCCTGTTTTGTCCCAAGTTCAGGGCAAAACCTGGAGATGTGAGGTTAGCCATAAGCAGAATCACTGACAGAACATGTATAGAGGTTTGCAGAACAGGACAAAGGCAATCAGCAGTAGCGAAGTCTGGAGAAAATATAATGACAAATAATATTTATAATACGTCAGAGATTTGTTTGGAAAACAAATGTTTTCTATAAAAAGTCAAACATTGAGCCCTTTTTTAAAGGACATTTTGGGGGGATTGATGTGGATGAATGGGATATCATTCTTAGTTTTAGTGATCTATTTACAGGTTATTTAAAAAAACTATTTTCTGAATATTTTCTCTACCCATTTCTTCTCACAAAGAGTTTGTTTATTGGGCTTGATAATTTGGGTTTTTTGTTATGCAGACAGCCAATATATGAGAACACAATTTACAGGTGATGATTCTTCCAGATGGAAATTTTCCCTCCAGCAGTTTGGCAGGTTTCCAGAAGCCCTGGCTAATAAAAGATTTGCTTCATTAAAATACAAGGCATTAGCTAATTAGTCAAGTCTTTGAAAGAAGGCTCTGACTTTGAATTTTAGATGAGACATATAAAACAGAAAACTTGGTTTACTAATCTGAAGCAATGTAGAAGGCATTTAGGCATCAGATGAGCATTTATAATCTAATCCTTTGATTGTTAGGACAGAAGCAGTTGGAGACCATAGTCACAGAAATCAGTAAAAAGGAGTGTTGGAAGGAACGATGCACATCAGAGGGAGGGAAGGAGAGAGAATATCATTTCCTAAGTGCTTGTGGTTACCAGTGCTTTGCAATAAGCACTGATTCCAAGCAAGGTTTAACTTTTCAATATTTGGATTGGAGTATAGAATGGGGAAATACTATCATACTGTAACTGAGGGAAGAAGCTCTACTTGAGCTTTTTCTTTAAGAGAAAAAATAATAAGTTTTATTGTTAGCACATTCATAGTCAACACAAAAGCACGATGCACCTATTAATAACATGGCCTGTCTTTGTGATTCATGCATCTGCTTAGTAGTTACTAATGCCACCACCTAACTTCATGGGGAAATTTTTTAACTGGAATGTTCTCTTCATCCCTGGCGTAAAAAAAAAAGAAGACTTCAAATGTGCTATCATCTGCCAGCAAAATCCATCAAGATAGCACAAATAATCTGATTATTCATTGTTCAATAAACCTGTTTTCTGTATGAAGAAACTCATGTGATCCATTAAATACATTGTCATCCTTCAGTATTACCTCAAAATCAGAATGGGCAACATTTTCTAGTCCTTTAGAATTCAAAGTGTCCTATGAGAAAAACTTGCAGTGAGCCCATCTGGACCTTTCTTTTCTTTTTATTTTGTAAACCAAAAATAAATTGAATTATTTTATTTTTAAAAGCCAAGTTAAGTCTATTTTAAGTTACACATAACAATTAAATGTACTTCCTGTCTGAAAACAGTAGAAAATCACAGGTAAAATAGGCTCATGGTCCATGTAAAAGATGCAACCACATAAAAGATATACCTGGTCTTGAACTGCTGGTTAATCATTTGGGATGACAGTTAAAGAATCATCTACATGTTTATGAGCATATGGCCTGTGATTGATTTGCACTTCTAAGCAGATACGAAAAAAAATCCTTTTATAGAAAATCACAATAATCTATCCCCATTTTACTATGAAAATGAGAATTGAATGAGAATCCTAGCATACAGTATTTTTATTTTATTTTACTATCAATAATATGCAATTCAGTCTCATCTGTATTTACACAGATATATATCCCATTAACAGGAAGGGAATCTAAGTATGCATAGAATTTTAAAATCATATCTTTGTTGTGGCTTCAGATCTATATATTTTCATTAAATAAACAAGGACTCACCAGGTTTGTAACCATATTTGTTAATACTGGCTATCACTATCTGCTTTAAATTCACAATCCCAAGAAATAAAACAATTACAAATTTGTAAATGTCTCTGATACATAAATTGTCCATTTCTTCATGTTTTGATGCAATTCCCAATGAGGCCAGAAGCAGATACTTCCAGGAATATCCTGTATTAGTATAGAATTAGTATTAGCAACTTTATTGTGGTTAGAAAAGATAAAACAACACACATTGACACTGTATTTCTGTGTGGTTGACTGTTAAGTATACAAGTCTGCATAACGGGGAACAACAGTGTATTAATAAAGATGAATCGGGTGGACTTGCAATACATATACACAGTAGTATCCTTCACTTATCAGATAAAAAGTTAATATTGTTGAAAATTCAGATCCAGTTGTATTGTTGTTTTATGTCATTGTCATCCCTAAAACCTAAATAATGTATAGGGTGCTTACTGAATTATACAATTAATTAAAAGGTGTGCTATATTGCTTTGTGACATTAATTGATTTATATGGAAAGGTGTACAGTAAGTAACTATATTCCTTAAAATAATAGTTCTATAATCCTAAACCAAGACTGAAAAGTAACTACCATTGTCACAAGACATATTTTTTTACCCTTTTAGACAGAAAACATTACAACATGATTTCTGACAACATTTAGAAGAAACTTGTGATGAAAGCATTAACCAGCAGGTTCCCTTTCAGGAGCCATAAATATTTCTTGTTTGCTCAGATTTTAAAAAGTATTTTTTTCCAGATTTACAGCATAAAGAAATCTTCTCTTTGAATAAACATTGAAGAAATGAAACATCAAAGCTGTATTTTTCCCCCTACATCAGGAATGTACAAGTAGTGGATGATAGCTGAATAACAACTCTAAGCAGCCTTTAGCACCATGATAATAAAAGGATTGTTATATATATAGTGGAGAAGTCTCTCATCTATTTCCCTGTTTTACAAGATGTTGTGATAAATTGTGGGCTCATGAGAGAATATTGCTCCTTATGCTCCTCTGTTGTTTTTTTTCTTTTTGAATAAGGCTCATTTATTTTAGGCCCAGGTAAGTAATTATGAAGGAACAGATCCTGAGTACATAGAAGACAGGGCTCAAAGTTCAAGACTCAGCCCATGTTCAAGACCCAAGTGCTGCACGATGGAGTGAACTCCAGTTCCTGCCCACCAAGCAGTTTGAAAGCATACAAATATAAGTAGATAAATACAGTAGGTACTGCTTTGGTGGGAAGGTAACAGCATTCCATGCGTCTCAGTATGTAGTCATGCTGGTCACATGACCATAGAAATGACTTTGGAATACACTAGCCCCCTTGGCCAAGAAACGGAGATGGCAGCTGGATACGATTGGACAAGGGGAAACCTTTACCTTTAATAATAGTCACTATCTTGATGTGGTTGTGCAGTTTGTGTGCTCAAAGGAATGTGAGAGCTTCCAGAGGTTTAACTATCATCAGAGGAGCCAAACAAAAAGTGTCTGTCCCATAAACAATATAGTAAGATTTAATTTACAGAAACCCATACTGGATCGCTCATTGCCTGAGATAAGACAGAATTACAATTCCTGGACATCTGGTGGCAAATGGACCTCAGAACGCAGGACTGTTGGCTGAGCAAATAGGGCCAGCTGCTACTACTGGAAGAAAAGTTGTTCACCCGTTGCAAGTATACAAAGATTGAAAACAAAGAAATAATGGTCTGTTATTACAAATCAAGTCCAACACAAGGCAGCACAAGGTTGGCAAGACTTTAGATTCTTCAGAGCTGCTGCTGCCAGAGCTGCCATATGCTACTGATAGGATTATTCTACTGCCTTTTGAGTTGCAAAAAACATAATACTTAACTTTACATATAACAATTGATTCTTATTAAGAATTAACACAGTACTGTATGCAATTATTGAAATTAAAAAAGGATCAGATAACATCAATTTTATCATTAGCAAAGATTAAATGATGTTGCAGAGATGATGGCCAATCAAGAAAGGTCATTTTCTAAGTTGAAGGTTGTTGTTAAATACTAAGCTTATCTGCATAAATCAACCTGACAAACTTTAAAAGAAAAATGCTATAAATAGGTTTTAATGAAATCATAAGACAAATAGTTTTTTTTAAAGTTCCTTTTTGAATACCTGTTTTAATCAGAAGTAAAGATCTTGCCTACTTGTATTTTCTGCAAATTTCAGTTGAAGCAATCACCTTGATATACAATCTATTTAAGAATGATGCAATTGTTACAAATATAGATAGGGCACACAAACATACTTATATATCTATATACAACTTTTTAAGCACAGACTATACCAAGTAGTGTATTCAATATCTGGTCGGTTCTTATCTGCTTGTAGAAAAAATATTTCTGATATATTCAAACAATTTCAATGGCTTGAATCTAGACTGAAAAGTCAATAACACTTAAGATATTAGTTATGATTTTACACGTACCCTTGACTTATGACAGTTAATTTAGTGACAATTCAAAGTTGCAATGCATTGAAAAAAATGACTTATGACCGTTTTTCACACTTATGATAATTGCAGCATCCCCATGGTCACAATGATCAAAATGCAGATGCTTGGCAATGTCCTGGTTTCATGTGATCGTCTTTTG
>NW_015387478.1:303250-309478 GCF_001527695.2 Protobothrops mucrosquamatus | reverse complement strand
ATATATAAAAAGCTTTTATCACATCATGACTTTAAAACTGGCTACTGATCAATTATGCTATAAATATCTCTAACTCTGGCTAGTCCATCTGTTGCTGTTAAGGCTGGCATTATGCCAATTGGTAATACAGATCAATGTCCTCACTATTATTTTGTTCCTAATGACAATATGCCTTTCCCAAAGGATACCCTTGGGTGGCTCTGTGCTATTATTTTTATTCATCCTTTACAAAGATTTGCTACAGAAAGATATCTAGATATTGATACAGATAATTTAAAATCTCCATGCATGCACACATGTCCCTGCATGCATGCCAGATAATTTTTCCTCCACGTATTTGACCTTTTCAGTTTAAATGGCTACTATCCCACATAAAATGGCTCTCATAGTAATTCAATATAAATCACCAATTTGATGTAATGAAATAGAGCATATGTCTAGACAGAAGGGGCTTTTCATTCACAAATCTAATTCCCTTTTCCTATACCTGTAAACCATAAACTTAAAATCTTATAGATTTTGAAGGTTTATGTCATTTCCCACAGCTTTTCAGGTCACCATATATTCCCCAAATATCAATTATCAGGATCCATTTAATTGTATCTGGAATATATCAGATAACTCGTGGAATTTGAGAATTTGTGCAATAATATTGGAACGTTTAGAATGAGATAATTGCACATTTCATAACACTGTCAGGAGCGTCTGTCATATACAGTATAGTTCCATCCAATAATCTAACTTTGATGAGCAGAAGGCATAAACAGGGCATAATAGACCCCAAATTGAAAAAAAAGGGGAGCAATATTCATGCAAGGTGCTACTTGGGTTCCTTACTAAAATAAATTATATTTTCTTAAAAAAAACAGACCCAAAGGAAATGTATGCCTTGAGAAATGTGCATAATTGGAATGGACTAGTCTCTGTGTCAGGTTGAAGAGCAGTAAAATACTCTGAAGGTTTTTATTTCTGTCTCTTTTAAATAGATAGGATTCCCAAGTTTTTTCCACTCATAAGTGGACTTGTTTACTGAAGTTCAATGAAGCATATTAAAATCAAGTCAAGAACAGACTGATTTTGTGCAAGAGAGGCCCTCGGGGCCAAATGTCAATCAGCAGAGTGTCTCAAGGTTATTCAGAATGCTTCAAGAAACAGGTAGATAAACCAAGGCAGCTATTTAGGAGAAAAAGACAAAACCTCCCTCACCCTCAGAACACATTTTTAAAATTGCCCATGGCTTTAATCGCTACACTGTCTGCTCAATTGCTCAATAGATGTCAATTATCAGCAGTGGAACAAGTATAATTTTCTACCCTTATTTTAGATGCTGTTTATTCTTTGAAGAGTCAAGGCTGATGCGCAACATGTTGCACGTATCTTCACAACAACTCTGTTAGTAGTTAGATTTTTTTTTTAAAAAAAACCAAAATTCAAGATAAAGCAGTAATTCTACCACTTTGTTTTTTTGTGTAAACTAAACGCAACAACTATTCAATCGGTAAGTGTTTCTGCTTAATATTTTAAGGTTAACAGTTCACCCAGAATTCCACTATTCCTGTTTTTGTACTCTGTCAGAACTTTTGTGTTTCCTTTTATCTCCTAATCACTACCAAAACAACTATGGGTCGATGGGTACAAGGATACCCTGACATTGGTTTAGATTGTCCAAATATGTATGTATGTATGTATGTATGTATGTATGTATGTATGTATGTATGTGTACGTGTACGTGTACGTGTACGTGTATATGTATGTGTATTCAAATTATCTGGCATTTGTTCTTTTCATATCTCTTTATTATGTGCCTTAGTTCCTTGGGTTTTTGATGAACTATTAAGGACTGTCAAGTGGATGGTCCTGTTTCATGGCATAGGTTTCAACATAAGAGCCTATTAGCTCTTTTCAATTACATTGCAATTAGTACTATTTGTAGAATGGATGAATGAATGTTAGGGAACATTCATTGTTTTATGTAAAAGTGATGCAATCGCACCAAAGTTCCATGATATGCAGATAGTACATTTAGGATTAACTCAGGTGTCAGGGGAAAAAAATCATATTCCAGAACTGATGTGTGTCCTACCGTTGAGGACTTGCTTGAATTTTGGAGAGGAGAAAGTGAGACTTGTGATTAGATGCATATCTAGCATTATAATCCAGTAAAAGCATGATTAGGGGATGGTTTATACTTCTTAAGAATGTGACCCAGTACAAAATCAATAGATTTCCACTGAATTTGCATGGAAATAGCCATAGAAAGAATTAAGCTTTGAAAAATTTCATCAAAACCTATCATCTTGGTATTAAAAACAAAGTTAGAGGCAATTTGTCAATATATTGAAAGAGAAAACAGGGGAAAAAAAATCAACAGTAATTTACCATTTATGACTTTTGGGCAATCCTATAATACTTGTTCTCTCTCCATCTCCTTGTAAATATATTTATATTTCCCCACACCTTTGCATACTTTTTCAAAAGATTCTTAGATTTTAAGGAAAAACATGCAAAATATGAAATAATGGCTTGAATCATAATATCAGAAGACATTCTGGCTTCCAGACTAGCAATTGAACAACAGCCTTAATTATCTTTGTCCATGTTAATAACTCTCGATATAGATTCATCTCATTTAACCATTTATTTCTGTACTCATGCATTCATGCCCCTTTTTGTGCCAGGGCTTTTTGGGAGATAAGGGGCTTCTCACTCTTCACTCAGACAACAACAACAACAAAATTAGGCCTTCCTATTATATTTTGCCAAAGAAGAGAAAGCATTTCAGTCAGAATAAAACTGTTTATGTTGATGGGATGATAAGATACTTTTAGGCAGGGTTAGGGTTGGTAGCACTGGGCTTTTTTTGATTTTATAACATGGGAAGTGATAGGAAGCTTAGCTGTAGTTCAAAACACAAACACTTCCCTTCTGTAACATGGAATTCTTAGTTCTTCCTCCTCCTGACATCTACTAAACCACCATAAAATTATAGATCAGCAGATAAGATGTCTTTGCAATTAGTGACCTGCATTTCTATTATTTACTTTTGCAAAATGAAGCATTCGATAATAATGGGAGTCACTTAAAGGATTATTTGACACTCCTTTATTGGCCAGCTGGCAGGAATACTTATGGTTTTCCCTACATTCTGATAATGGCTGCCAAAGTGCTAATCATGGGCCATTGTGAAACTGGCTTTGTAGGTTTGAGGAATGACAATGGAAAGTGATTGGAAATACTCTTTGGACAATTCTAGGTGGGATCCCTTTTAGCTTTGTGATATTTTATTGCTAAATCAGATATTTTGCCAGGTAAATTCTACATTTCAGAAAGAATGGCATTAAATTAATTCATTTAAAACTAATTCGTGCATGAAAAAGCACTGGAATTGCAAGCTAACTCTGTATCACTTCATCTCCCCCCCTTTCTATAAAAAATAATGCCCAGGCAGGATAACTTTGAGAAAATGGTGAGTCTGTATACAGATAGGAACTGGCCCTGTGGTACAGCTGGAACAATCTGGAGCTGAACACACTTAAAACTGTAGAGATGATAGTAGATTTTAGGAGAAGCTCTTCTATTCTACCACCTCTTACAATATTAGACAACACAGAATTAACAGTAGAGCTCTTCAAGTTTCTGTATTCTATAATCTCTCAGGATTTGAAATGAACACCTAACATTAGAACCATCATTAAAAAGGCATAACAAAAATGTCCTTCCTGCATCACCTTAGAAAGCTCAGATTGCCAAGGATCTACTGATACAGTTCTACAGAGGAAATATGGAGTCTGTCATTTATACCTCTATAACGGTCTGATTTAGCATAGCAACCTAACAGGACAGGTATAACTTCAACAGATAGGACTGCAGAAAAAACAGTTTCAACCAGAATTGCGTTCCATTGAAGACCTGTATACTGCACGAACAAGAAAGAGGGCTGAGAAAATATCTACAGACCTCTCACATCCTGGACATAAATTGTTTCAACTTTGCTGTTTGTATGTACACTGAGAGCTTATGCACTGGAGACAAATTCCTTGTGTGTCCAATAAAGAATATTCTAATTCCAATTCCATAATGTAAAAAGTCACTAAGATTTGTAATTCTTTAACTTAAAATAGAAATCTAACTCTAATATTGGATTATTATTTTTTACAAAAATATATACTGTACCTTCCATGAGTTCTTCTATAGCTTGGCATTTAAACTAAGCAAAAAAAGGGATTCATGATTTCTTCCTTTTACCATCAAGAGATAAAGGAAATTGGGTTTTATGAAGAGGTACCAATTTTCACAACAGCATTAAGGAATTGCACTTATTTCTATACACACTGCGATTTATAATTATGATCCAACACTTTCAAGCAAGTTTTTCAGAACTATCAGAGACTTTTCTAATAATAAACTGATTCTATGAATCTTTTCAAACATAAAATTAATTATATTCTAGAGTGATTGAAAAAAATGGGAGAAAACTATTTATCAAATTCTCAGTTTTTCAATGCCATGTATTCTCTGAGGCCAGGGTAGCTTTAAGCACTTTTTCTCTGTGTTCCATAGGCTGTGTTTTGAAGGTTAGGTGGGCATCACAATGTTACTTTTTGTTTTTCTTTTGATTTCATATGTACCATGAGATTTTGCTTCTCTACTTTGATGAATGCAGTGGCTGCTATTTCACTGGTTGCTAGAATCTCTTTTCTCTCCCTTCCCCCACCTTTTCAAATAAGTCTTTCAGCTTTCCTTCTCTCTCAATGTTTTATCTATGCAGTTCCTTGGAGCTTCACACTGAAGTGGTAAAACTTGACTGCAAGCTTTCAAGAAGCACACATGAAATGAGCTTCAGTTTTCCATAGTGTGATTTTTGATGGCAACTGTGAAAAACTTTCCTAAAAACTCAGCCTAGTAATCATGGACTAGGCCTTTGAGAAAAAACCAACAAAGGAATAATAAAGAGAGAAAAAGCAGCCAAAGGAAGAATTGTCTTAACAAAGAGCAAAGGGTAGCAATGCAGGCAGTACACTAAAAGATAACAATAGTATATTAAAAATATTACACCCATTCAATGATATATATTTGAAGAGACTGCATCTGGTTAAAAATATTATTATTATTATTATTATTATTATTATTATTATTATTATTATTATTATTATTATTATTATTATTATTATTTGAATTTATATACCGCCCTATCTCCCTTACAGGACTCAGGGTGGTGAACAGGCGATAATAAAAACCACGATAAATATACGCAAGTTTCTGTTCTAAAATCAAATTAAATAACAGGCCTGCTCTAAAATACCCCATACAAAACCCCCACTAAAACATAATCAAACTACGCCAGGCTGGCCGCACGGAATAGATGGGCCTTCAGGGCTCGGCGAAAAAGGCACAGGTCTGCAACTGTATGTAGGTCGGGGGGTAGGTCATTCCAGAGGGCAGGAGCTGCCACAGAGAAGGCTCTCCCCCTGGGGGTCGCCAGCCGGCATTGTCTGGCCGACGGCACCCTAAGGAGGCCCTCTCTGTGGGAGCGGACTGGTCGAAGGTAGGTGTTTAGTAGGAGGCGGTCTTGCAAATACCTAGGTCCATTGCTGTGGAGCGCTTTAAAGGTTGTTACTAACACCTTGAAGCGCACCCGGAAGGCCACAGGCAGCCAGTGCAGCTCGCGCAGGAGAGGTGTTACATGGGAGTATCTAGAGGCCCCCAGGATCCCCCGCGTGGCCACATTCTGAACTAGCTGGAGCCTCCAGGTGCACCTCAAGGGGAGCCCCATGTAGAGAGAATTGCAATAGTCCAGGCGGGAAACAATGAGGGCTTGAGTGACTGTGCGTAGAGCGTCACGATCCAGAAAGGGGCGCAACTGGCGTATCAGGCGAACCTGATGAAAAGCCCCCCTGGCCACGGCTGTCATATGGCCGTCTAAAGACAGACGAGTATCCAGGAGGACACCCAGGTTGCGGGCCCTCTCCGCGGGGGCTAATGACTCGCTCCTGATAGCCAGGGATGGAGCCAACTGCCTATGTCATGATGCCGGAAACCACAGCCACTCGGTCTTGGATGGGTTGAGTCGAAGCCTGTTCCTCCCCATCCAGACTCGCACGGCCTCCAGGCACCGGGACATCACTTCCGCGGCATCGTTGGGGTGGTCCGGGGTGGAGATATACAACTGGGTGTCATCTGCGTACTGATGAAACTCCACCCCGAAACCACGGATGATCTCACCCAGTG
>NW_015387478.1:299113-302812 GCF_001527695.2 Protobothrops mucrosquamatus | reverse complement strand
TCGAAGCCTGTTCCTCCCCATCCAGACTCGCACGGCCTCCAGGCACCGGGACATCACTTCCGCGGCATCGTTGGGGTGGTCCGGGGTGGAGATATACAACTGGGTGTCATCTGCGTACTGATGAAACTCCACCCCGAAACCACGGATGATCTCACCCAGTGGCTTCATATAGATGTTGAACAGGAGAGGCGAGAGGACCGACCCCTGCAGTACCCCACCAGTGAGGCACCTCGAGGTCGACCTCTGCCCCCCTGCCAACACAAATTGTGACCGGTCCGAGAGGTAGGAGGAGAACCACCGTAAGACGGTGCCCCCCAAACCCAACCCCTCTAACCGGTGCAACAAGATACCATGGTCGATGGTATCGAAAGCCACTGAGAGATCTAACAGGACCAGGATAGAGGAGCAGCCTCTATCCCGAGCCCTCCAGAGATCATCAACCAACGCGACCAATGCCGTTTCCGTGCTGTGCCCAGGCCGGAAACCGGACTGGCGCGAGTCTAGATAGACAGTTTCTTCCAGGTGCTGAGGGAGCTGTCGTGCCACCACACTCTCAACAGCCTTCGCAAGAAAGCGAAGGTTGGAGACAGGACGGTAGTTGGCCAAAACAGCCGGGTCCAGGGAGGGCTTCTTGAGGAGGGGCCTCACCACCACCTCTTTCAAGGCGGCTGGTAAGAACCCCTCACTCAGAGAAGTGCTGATTCCCTGGAGCCAGCCTCGTGTAACCTCCCGGGAGGCCAGTATCAGCCAGGAGGGACACAGGTCCAGTAAACATGTGGTGGTGTTCAGCCATCCCAGTATCCTGTCCATGTCCTTGGGAGTCACAGGATAGAACTCTTCCCAGAAAGTGGACTCAAGACCTGCCTCCGTTGGCCCGTCTGAACTAGTCCAATCGGAGGCCAACCCGTCCCAGATCTGATCGATTTTGTCATGCAGGTAACACCCAAATTCCTCTGCCCGACCCTGCAGGGGGGCGTCCCGGACCCTCTGATGAAGGAGGGAGCGGGACACCCTAAACAGGGCGGCAGGTCGGTTACCTGCAGACGCGATAAGAGCGGAGAAATAGTTTCATTTCGCCGCTCTTATCGCCACTAGGTAAGTCCTTAAATGGGACTTTACCAGTGTCCGGTCAGGGGTGGTCCTCCAAACACCCTCTAGGCATCTCTTCCGACGCTTCATCACCCTCAGCTCCTCAGAGAACCAAGGAGCCAAGGTAGTCCGGCATCGGATGAGAGGCCGCAAAGGCACGACCCGGTCCAGGGCCCCCGCGGCCGCACTATTCCAGGCGGCCACCAGGTCCTCAGTTGAGCCGTGGGTCAGGGTCTCAGGTATTGGCCCAAGCTCTGTCTGGAACCTCTCGGGGTCCATCAGGCGCCTGGGGCGGAATCATTTTGTCACTTCCGGTTCCGCCTCCCCACGGTGGGGTGTAGCGGTTGGAAAGGCCAGCCGAAGGAGAGAGTGATCTGACCATGACAGGGGCTCAACGACTATTTCCCCTAAACCATGATCACTCAACCACTGGCCGGAGGCAAAAACTAAGTCCAGTGTGTGTCCTCCGGTGTGGGTAGAGTCACCAACTAATTGGGTCAGGTCCATGGCCGTCATATCCCATTAGAATCTCCCTTGTTGCAGATAAAATATCCCATTAGAATCTCCCTTGTTGCAGATTTCCACCTGGACAGGACAGATCTCCACCTGGATAGGAAAAAGCATTCTACCAGCTAAAAGTCCTGTTACTTTTTTTCCATCTTATTCAGCTTGTCATTCTGGAAAATATATTCAGAAATCAAATCTTCCAAATATTAAAGCAAAATGCTATTTCAGTATTTCTTCATTCTATGAGGCAACTCATTTCCAAAGCAGTGATAATTTCTCCTAGCATGGTATTTGCAAATTGAATTAGACTGCAGCTCCCAAAATATTTAACCAGAATGGTCAATACTTAGCCAAAATCGTCAGTGAAAAGCACCAAGAAAGGTCACTGTAGAGGGTTACTTGCTGGGTGTAAATTCAGAATTCAGAATAAGAGAGTTGGAAGGGACTTTGGAGGTCTTCTATTCAACCCCCTGCTCCAGCAGGAAAACCCTATACCAGGGGTAGGCAACCTTGGCTCTTTTATGACTCATCAACTTCAACTCCCAGAATTCCTGAGCCAACTCAATTCTGGAAGTTGAAGTCCATGAGAGCCAAGGTTGACTTCCGGTTCTGGTTCGCGGCACTGACGGTCATGCGGAGAGAGCTATCTCTTTGCCGGCCAGTTTTTCTTCGCCAGTAGAGCCTGAATAGGGTTGAAAGTTGCCCTGGAGGGGTGACTACCATTGAGTAGGCTCCTCGTCGACTGCAGGAGGGCAGCAACTTCTTCCGCAGTCCGAGGCAGCTCCTTAGAGCTGACGGAGCAAAGATTGCCCAGTAAGATGGCTGATTACTTAGCCGCACCAGCTGAAAGTCACAAGAACATCTAAGTGAAAAGAACCACCGTGGAAGATCCGGGTGAGACCATTTCCTGCCTCTTCTTTTTTTATTTAGCCCTGTGAAAAGCCCTTTTGGAATTATTTCCCTTTTCTGAAAAAGCAGCGTTCGCCTATGTGGGAAGACAAGCTTGGAACAAAGGAAAAAATAAACAACTAACTTTAATGTCTAGGTTTAATTTTGGACACCTCAGGGTCCCGAAAAAACCCCTTTCATAGAATTTTAACATTCTATTTACTTGGAGAATATTGTCTTTTTTATTTTGTCTTTTTTATTTCTTTAACTGGAAAATTTTTTTATTGGGGTCTGGGAAAAGACTTTATAACTTACTGGGGACATCTTGTGGCAAAAATAGTTACTGCAATTGCAATTGCTGTTTCTTTTCCCCTTTGACTTTGAGGCTGACACTGACCTTCAAATTATCATAAAAGGGAAAAGATAAACAAGCCGAATTGCTGGATGATGAAACTAACTGTTAGAAATTGTGGAGGTGGATATTGACTGATTGTTATTAAATACAACCTCCACTAAAAGATAAAAGGTTTTAATCACCATTGCCATGGAGGAATTTTACCCACATCTTAATTACAAGCTTATTTTGGAAAAAAATTCTTGAAACAACTGAGCAACTGTTAATCTGATTAACACTCAAGAGGCCTGTACCCAACCCCCTGCACAATTAACACTCAAGAGGCCTGTACCCAACCCCATGCACAATTTAATGAGATGGAGGAACTTGACTCACATCATAATTATGAATTTATACTGGAAAAAACCTTTGAAACTACTGACCAAACGAATTTCAGGATGGAAACCAAAGAAATCATCCCAAAACTGCTAACTGACCCCCAGACTCCAACTGATTTCTTTACAGCTCAAAAAATAACAGAAGAAGAACAAATCAATGCTAAAGAGGACTTTATATTACTCTACATACAACCTACTGAGATCTTTGATTATTCAAAAGTGACTTTAACCAAACCATATATAACTTCAAAACCAACAGAAACTAATGTTCAGATATGAACCATTGAGAATTGTGATAATTTTGACAATCAATTACCAATTACAATGTTGGATATGACTGTTTGTGCCAATCAGTTTGACCAAATATTGAGATTTGAATCTTTAGGACAGCAAAGATTTATTACAAAGGAATCAGCCCATTAAAATTGATAATGGGATGCTCTCCCTTGATTCAAATGATACTTCAAGGAATGAAGGGACACC
>NW_015387478.1:295468-298794 GCF_001527695.2 Protobothrops mucrosquamatus | reverse complement strand
TGAGAATTGTGATAATTTTGACAATCAATTACCAATTACAATGTTGGATATGACTGTTTGTGCCAATCAGTTTGACCAAATATTGAGATTTGAATCTTTAGGACAGCAAAGATTTATTACAAAGGAATCAGCCCATTAAAATTGATAATGGGATGCTCTCCCTTGATTCAAATGATACTTCAAGGAATGAAGGGACACCTATTTGTTGACGCAGAGGCTTTACTATGGAAACCTGCTTGACACAAAAAGAAAGCTAGAGTAAGATATAAAAATGGGAGTTAAAACTATATTTATGGACTGAAAAGTTTTTTTAGTGACGCGGACTGATTTAATGTTTAGGATTTAGATCTATAACTGAGGTGAAAATTATTGGTTATACTGTAATTTGGAATTGTAACATGAAAAAGGTTTTAAATGAGCTATTAGGATAAGAAATAGAATATATAAGTGAAATAGAGTAAGAATGCATTTTTGGAATAACATGTTTATTTTAGGTATGATAATTATTTCGTAATGGAATGAGAACAAGGAAATGGATTATGACAACCGAAGATATGGTATTAGTAAAGGAGGAGGTATTAGAATAGAAAATAGAATATATTTGGGAAATCTAATAGTGTAATTGTTGAAATAACATGTTTATCTTAGATAGTATAATCAGTATGTTATAAAGGAGGGAAATTAGAGACACCCGAAACATAAACAATATACCTAGTTACAGTGCTTTTTTTGTAAAAAAAAAAAAAAAGGTGCCAGAACTCACACATGTCATACAACCCGCCTTGCCTACCTATAAGGTTCCATCCAAAAAAGGTGCCAGAACTCCGTTCTGGGTGTTCTATGACAAAAAAAGCCCTACCTAGTTAAGGCTAAATTGGAATATGGTAATTGGAAATTAATAAAGCTTAAAAACAGGATTCGGATTTGTATAGGTAAAATGCCATTGATAATTTTATTGACTTTGAATTTTATTTAGAAATGTATTATTTTGAATACATTACATTAACTGAGAGAAACAGAGAGGGAACTTTTAAGGAGCAAATTTGAGTGGTATATCTATGACTTTGTGGGATTTTTTTGGGATAACCGATTACCCCATCACCGTGCTGGTTCCTAAGCACCTTGATGTAAAAATTGAAAAATCAATAAAACTTGTTTTAAAAAAATAAATAAATAAAAGAGCCAAGGTTGCCTACCCCTGCCCTATACCATTTCAGGCAAATGGTTGTCCAATCTCTTCTTTAAAACTTCCAGTGTTGGAGCATTCACAACATCTGGAGGCAAGTTATTCCACTGATTAATTGTTCTAGAAGTCAGAAAATTTTCCTTAGTTCTAGGTTGCTTCTGTCTTTGATTAGTTTCTATCCATTGCTTCTTGTCCTGCCTTCAGGTACTTTGGAGAATACCTTGACTCCCTCTTCTTTGTGGCAACCCCTGAGATACTGGAACACTGTTATCATGTCATCCTTAGTCCTTCTTTTCATTAAACTAGACATACCCAATTCCAGCAACCATTCCTTGTAAGTTTTAGCCTCCAGTCCTCTAATCATCTTTGTTGCTATTCTGTGCACTCTTTCTAGAGTCTCAACATCTTTTTTACATTGTGGCAACCAAAACTGGATGCAATATTCCAAGTGTGGTCTTACCAAGGCATTATAAAGTAATATTAACACTTCACGTGACCTTGATTCTATCCCTCTTAATGCAGCCTAGAATTGTGTTCTGCATAGCATGATCACATTTGTCCAGTCCAAACTCTGTTGAAATATCTTGACTGTATATATGAACAGTATTGAGCAGCAATTCTATTTTGGGTGATGTTTTCCCAAACAGCTTCAGGAAATACCTTGAAATGGTTGTGAGACTTGTCTGTTCTGAGAAAGATGTGAGCTCTGCCACAGATTCAAACATACTGGGCAGGTCTCATCAGAGGAGTCCAGTGAAGAGAGTCTTTCCCATAAACAATATGGTGAGACAATAATTTACAGAAACATATACTTGTGTCAAAACCTGGTCAACAAGGATCACACTAAATGTTGGGGTTCTTGGACATCTGGTGAAAAATGTGCTACAAAACTCAGGACTGTTGGTGAGCAATCAGAGCCAGTAGCTGCACAACTACTGGAAGTTGTTTACTCATTGCAAATATACAAAGATTGAAAACAAAGAAATAATGATCTGTAATTACAAATTGAATCCTAAAAGAAGAGGATATTTGAGAATGATGAACCAGTTCTGGAAAGAACAATATCCAGAATCAGAAATAACAGAACAGAATTGTTCTGCAAATAAGCTGAAGAAACAGTAGACCACCTAATTAGTTTTATGTACATGTAACCATGTAACGGAGTCCTTAAAATTACTCTTTTTTTCTTTTGTTGAAAAGCATAATTGCTCATCTCTATCCTGTTCTCCCTCTTGGTTTTACTAGTTAAATTCAAGCTTAATTGAATCATATGTTATGTAATAAATCTTACAATCTTTTAATTGTGTCTTGCCTGTATTAAGTAATATTATTTTAGTTGAATGTTTCATTATGACACTTCTCATTTATAGCCTTTAGACCTCTCCACTCCTCATTTCTTACACAAATTTGAAAAGCATGCTCAATAGATGTATGGATGGAATTATGTTGCTTGATAACAACATCTTCTCTAAGTTAAAATCACTTTGTTTAATAAGTAAGCATTATGAACCCCAATACAAATTCTGCATATATCCAGGCCTAATTGACCATTCTTTATTGCTGTTTAAAAACTAGCATGGAATGAAGATTTTTAGGAGTCAGGGAAAAGCAGATGCAAAATAAAACAAAAACCAAGGTGGAAGAAACTAATCTGCATCATTTTATTTATTTCTTTTCTTGCTCTTGTCTCTTTTCTTAATGTACTAAAATCCAAAACTAATTTCATATAGCCTTTTTGGTCATAGATAATAGATTTATTATTTATTTCACATAATCAAGGGTTTTTAGAACCACATTTATTATCAGTTCTTATATAAAGGAAATAGTTATTGATGTAATGAAATGTTGCCACCCTTTACTCCAGTGTCTTATGATGAATACACCTTCTATTTTCTCTTGTTACAAGATAAATTGTCTGAAACCTTGATGTCTTCTCTTAACCCCCCCCTCAATAAATTATGTTTTTATAACTCCATTCCTTGATTCAATTTCAGATGGAAACTTAATGATATCAACAACTTGGAAGTGACATTACATGCCTGACCTGCAAGAAACAATTATTCTCAGTGTGAAATTTATGAAGAATGTAATTCAGAAGGCCATCAACAGCTGGTGTCCTCTCAGTCGTTCATAACCGGAA
>NW_015387478.1:292438-294625 GCF_001527695.2 Protobothrops mucrosquamatus | reverse complement strand
CCCCCCCTCAATAAATTATGTTTTTATAACTCCATTCCTTGATTCAATTTCAGATGGAAACTTAATGATATCAACAACTTGGAAGTGACATTACATGCCTGACCTGCAAGAAACAATTATTCTCAGTGTGAAATTTATGAAGAATGTAATTCAGAAGGCCATCAACAGCTGGTGTCCTCTCAGTCGTTCATAACCGGAAAGAGTCAAATCTATCAAAATAATTTTAACTCCCCAGATTAATTACATGTTTAGAATTCTTTAAGATTAATTATCTCTGCAAGATTTCAACATTTGAAAAGACATTTTTGGAAGAACTGAGAGAGGGATAAGGCAAGGACTTTGCAAATAGCAATTGCTTTGCTTAAGTAGCAATTGGAAAGAAATGCAAATGAATAAACATGGCACATTTAACCATATTAACTTTATCTTTGCCAGACTACGTTCTTAACAACTAGCAATGTTTGTGCCAACAAGTCTACTGATAAAACTTACTTGAATGCTGGCCATTTACCTTATTAGGAATATATACATTATGCTATCACATTCCAAATTTCTATTTGCATATTCCAATTGCTAAACCACACAGGAAAGGCAATTACTTTTTTAGTTTAAATTTCAGCATTTCTGAACACTTGATCAAATAAAATGTAGTATCTATTTAATAATTACTTCCTTGTTCCTTGCATAAATTGTAAATTTAATTAGAAATTTGACATGCTTACATTAAGTTTAATTTTTTTTATAAATTTCATGATTCTTGTCACAACAAAGTAAAGGCTTACTTTACAAAAACACCAGGAAATTAAATTATAATATAAATCATGTCATATAAAAAGCTCATACACTCATGAAAGTTATATGAAACACAACCTGATTTAGAATAAGTAATAAACACTCCCACCCAAGTGATTCTGAATACTTTCCTGGAGTGCATGTCACTGCCTTCCAAATGTACAGTGACCAAAACAAAATTATATTTTGGATTATAAAAATGTCCTTTTAAGGCAAAGAGATCTATTAAAGAAAGTGATAGAAAAGAAAAGGAAATATAAATAATGGGAAAGCAGAATCTGGCTAATTTTCGTAATAAAACAAATTCATGTTTTCTGTAATAGAAAACAATTCTGCATATAATCCATGGTTGGCCACTTGCAGTTTCAAGTCCTCTGTTTATGGATAACCCTCAGGTGCAGAGACCCTAACCTTCAGAGAATACATAAGAGCAATCCTTGTAGTGGGATTGTAAACAATACAATAATTAGTGAAGCATATTTATAATGGTAACAGAAAGAAATACATGATAGGGATAAGTGAAGCTAGGAGTTAGTCAACTGTGTCTTACAAGGGAGAGAGTCAGGGATTAAGAATTCTGTCCTGGACATATCTAGGATCAAAAGCAGAAGGAAATGAGATTGAGATTACAATTACATGGCAAAGAGCAAACACACAGAGAGTAACAGGGGAAGCAGGATAAATACTTAAGTAACTGGATTCTATTGCCCTTTGGGTCAATTAGTTGTGAGGTGTTGAAGAATCAATGCTATTGAAGTCACACATCCAACACACCTTACTAGTTTGTGCACCAATCAACAGTTTTTATGTACTGTGAAAGATGCAGAGAACATTGAAGCAGAACTAATGGCGTAATTATATCATACTGCAGTAACTAAAGTTAGAAGTAAAATCCCATTTAGATTGGCAGAAAAAATGGTTTTGGTATACAAAATAAAGCAGTGAGTCAACTTATAGTTTTTTTTTCTTGTTATAGTACATTTCTTATTCCAACAAGGATATCACTGGGTGGACCACACAACAACCAAACTGATTACTATTCTGTGAATAAAGATTGGGTGAACTAGATTTGATAAATAGAATTTATAAAGAACTCTGGAGTGAACTAATATCCTTAAAAGTAAAGCAAGCAAATATATTCTGATATCAAAAAGCAAAAGAAAATGAAATAGTCTCTTGATATATTGAAAATTGTTGGAGAAATACAAGAAGTGAAAGACAACTGAGACAGTGGGGAAAAATGCCAATTACGCTCACTGAAAATTAGGAAGAGATAAAGTATTATATTTGAATAAACAATGAAAGAAATTGTGTAAAACAAGCAGGAAGGACAACAAAAATATTTAAGAAAATGACAGAAATGGGAGAAACTTTTAATGCAGTTATTAGCACACA
>NW_015387478.1:226958-290551 GCF_001527695.2 Protobothrops mucrosquamatus | reverse complement strand
CTTTACTGATGAATCTGTAATTTATCTGGTGACTTGACTTAGGCAGAGTCATATCTGATTGAGATAATGGCTGTTTTGAATGAATCCTAAGTCCTAGCATAAAGACAGGGAGGCAACTGAAGGCAATTCTGGTAACTGCCATAATCTAGGGCAGGTTTCAAGGTACCAGAGTCCATTAGAAATGCAAGCAAAAAGGAAAGAAAATGTATACTAATGACCTAGAACTGAAGGCATTTATGAAGGAACACTCAGAGTCCTACCTAAGAATATGTTGCAGTTAATTAGACAACCACTTGCAGAGTTCCTACATATAAGGAGAATTTCATTCATCTCCAGGAATTTGCTCTGTTTTTGCTTTCTGAGACAGAAACATCTATACCTGAAAACCAATTAAGTTTGTGCCTTCAAACACAGACAGGAAGGAAAAGGATTCAGCTTCTTTTGGGGAATAAGGAAGAAAGTTTTAAAGAAAGACTGGGACCTACTAGTTAAAAATAAGAACTGTTTTCAGAACTCTCCAGATACTCTTTCAAAATGAGTCTTCTAGATCAGGCATGTCAAACTGCCGGCCTACAGGCCAGATGCATGATGCCAAAACTGTGCCCACCCCATTGCCGGCAATGGGAAAAAAATCACGATACATTGCGTGATGTCACCGGATGTCGCGAGTTTGACATGCCTGTTCTAGATGATGTTGGTATTGGTGTTAGTGCAGAAGAATGAAACTCTTTTTGCCAGGTCAGTCCTTTCCAGATTTAATAGGTAGACCTGAAAATGAGTTTATTACTTCTAATTATTTATATGCTCAGAATTAGAGTTTAGCACACCACAAAAGCTTCATTCCATTTAATTGTATGTTTTTAAGAACAATTTTGTTCCAGTTGAACAATTCAACCTAAAGATCTCAATTTAAATATAAATGATCAGGCTCAAATTATTGTACTATGAACCATGTGCAAAGATCCAACCCTCTGGAGAAGGTTTAAGGATGAGAAAGATGGAAGGAAAGAGAAGAAGAGAATGATTAGTAGAAAGGTGGGTGGATTCAATTACTGGTGGATGAACACACTGTTGGAAGACTTGAAATACCAATTTAGGGATAGATCATCATGTAGAAAGGTGGCTCAGTAGCTAAATGATGCTGGAGATGGTCTTTGCACTGACAGTTCAAGCCCTAGCATTTGCTTCAGCTTTGCTTCAGCTTCTGACCACCTAGCAGTTTGAAAGCATGTTCTATGAGAGTAGATAGATAGGTACCATTTCTGTGAGGAGACAAGCTGGTGCTTTGTGCAGGTGGTCAGATTCCTGCTGGCTCTAAACCTTCCTAGTTGTGACACCCATTTGCCAGACAGCTCTGGTAATGGGAGGGGGCCTTGGATGGTACCTGCAGTGTCTTTCTTGTCTTTCTTTCTGGTGTGAACTAGCTTGCCATCCTGTGGCACACCTTGGCAAGTGTGCGAACGTGTACCACAACAAAGCTAGTAAATTGGCAGCCAAACTACTTCTCTGCATTAGTATTGTCATCTCCTGGCTAATGTAACAATGCCATACACTAATAATACTAATAATCATATAAAAAAATCTATTTATGGTACATGGTTGCTTGGAGTTGAAAATTACTTGATAGTATATAGTCAGCCGCCCTGAGTCCGCAAGGAGAAGGGCGGGGTATAAATTCAAATAATTAATTAATAAATAAATAAATAAATAAATAAATAAATAAATAAATAAATAAATAAATAAATAAATAATACAAATAAGAATATTTGCCAAATGAGATCTAAGAGCATTCAGAGGCTACACTTACTTTCTCACCTTTACAAGATTCTACTACTTTACAGAATTCTGTTATATTTCCTTGATTGATAATGTGATCACAAAACATACCTGTATTTATTAAATCCACATAAATATACTGTTAATTTTTTTCTTGAAAATGCATCATGGGAAATAAATTTATACCATTGTTGAAGATTGTCTATGGAAGAAAGATTTTTAGTAATTAATGATGACAGATCAGCTTATTTTAAGCTGCCTCTGCCATGTGTTCTGTCAAAATTCTACTGTGTTCTTTTTTTGTTTCCAAAACATATTGCTAAAAAGCTACATTAGAATAAACTTTTTCTTTCAGTTTTATCAGATAGTCAAAGAGCCATTTAAAATATTTTTTTTTTCAGTCTGGAAAGCTTTTGTGATGTTAGAACAATCCCACACTCAGTGGGTAGCAAGGAGACCAACAGGTGAAGAAAACTGTTTTTCAGCAACAGTTATTGGAGTTGTCCCACAAAATTATCTAGTGCAGGGGTAGTCAACCTTGGCTCTTTTATGACTCGTGGACTTCAACTCCCAGAATTCCTGAGCCAGCATGGGTGGCTCAGGAATTCTGGGAGTTGAAGTCCACGAGTCATAAAAGAGCCAAGATTGACTACCCCTGATCTAGTGGGACAATCAGCTTCTTAGCCAAAGTGCTAAACTTACACACTATAGCAAGATTGTTCTAACCTTGGCAGGTGTCATTTCAATGATATCCATCTGAACTTCAAAAAAAGTCCTTCCTGCAAAGGGAGGAAGGAATATATGGTGGGGTCATAAAGTCAATAGGGTATTGTAGATATTCAAGGCAATGTAATATAGATATGATTCCAGCCATCTACCAATATTTTTTAATTTCATTTCACATCTTCCCTGTCCTTCACATATCCATTAGAATGGACTGAGCAAGCCATAGGGAATCACCAAAAGTCACCATAAAGAGCCTTAAGAGTTCTATGAGGCCCATGCTGTATTCAAGGATCTGTTATCTGCTCAAAAACTAGATCTCTTCACTAAGTCTTCCACTAACTCCGCTAAGAGGTAAAAGAGATTGTATATAAATGTCAAGACATTGGAGTACAGCATGTTTTGCACAGAATCATCAAGTTCATTACCAAGCAAGAGTGGCCATTTACTTTACTCCCAGCAACAGCAGAGGGCAGAAGAATAGCATCAAGTGGAAGCAAAGTGAGCATTCTGAATCTGAGAAGCAGAAGATGTGAGAAACCCATGGTCTCATTAAAATTGGCCATAGTCATGCACGGTGCTAAAACAATAACGGCTGTTAGCATAAATATTAACAGAGGCTACAAGACAAGCTCAAATCACATTGTGTAACTTGGCAACTTGAAGAGAGACAGCAGGAGGCAAATACACACAGCAGCATGTTCAAAAGGGGCACAAATTGCATATCTAGGAAAATGTTTCCCATCGGGAGTATCGTTAGAAGGCTCTGCATTTGGGATAAGAATTTCCTGAATATCGGGGCAAGGGGAAAGTTCAGCAAAAGAAGATAATGGGTTTTTTTTCCAGCAGGAAATTCCAACTTGCTCAACTTCTGGAAAGGTGCAAGTGCATGGCAAGGAAATGAAGCAGAAGGGCCACCCCTGTAGGGGGAATGGCTAGAGTGAGAGCATAGCCCATAAACTCAGTGGATTTGTCAATTAAAATTCAATTTTAATTTAAAATCAAAGTTAAAATAAACAGGAACTTCAACAGCACAAAGACAGCACAAAAATGCGGCTGCAGCTGGATCAACCTTGTGATTATAGTATGTCGCTGGATAAAGATGGTCACCATCAACAGGAACATCAGAAGCTACATCATTGTGTTTTTGACAAAAGAAGGTAAAAAAAAGATAAAGAACGATAAAGAAGGCCAATGAGAGGAGTGAATGCCAGTGACTTCTTCAGCTGACAAAAATAAAGTGGCCTGCAGTGGAAGCATATGAGGCACCTATTTGAAGAAGAAACTGTAAGAATTGAATCTGGGAAGCAAAACTGATAATTCAGGGACAACAAAATTCAGCCATGCTTAAAGATAATTCTTTTTTTATTGCTAGTAGATAGTAAATGCAAAAATCTGCACTCAGTCAGAAACAATTGATATCCATTTTGTGAAATCAAATGACCAAATACAGAACTTGACATTAACAAAGTTGCTACTTTTACAGATTAGTTCTATGTCCATTTTCTGCTAAATGGAGGAAAAGGAAAATAGAATCCTCAACACAATCATCTTTACCACCTAGTCCCAGGAGAAAAGAAATCATCATTGTTGTTAGACACACCTTCAGAGAATATCATGGATAAAAACATCTAATGGATCATCAAACAAACCAATCAATCAATCCAGAGTCAAATCATCATATTTTAACAATGTGTGAAGGAATACAAAATTTCCTGCAAGCTTCCCCATGGTTTAAGGCAGGGGTGTCAAACTCGCAACATCACATGATGTGTTGTGATGTATTGCGACTTTTTTTCCATTGCCGGCAGTGGGGTGGGCGTAGTTTCACCATGACACATCTGGCCTGCGGACCGCCAGTTTGACACCCCTGGTTTAAGGCATGAAGATTTATTTTTCTTTTCGCTGTAAAATATGGACCAAACAATTGATTGTTACATTTTTAAAAGCTTTAGAAGACATTAATATATACCAGGAAGAGGATTGCAATCTGCAGAAGCTTATGCAATAATAAATTTATTAGTCTCTTAATTGTTAAATATTTCTTTCCAAACCAACAAATTAACATGGGGTTAACTTTAACTTCCTGATATATATCAATTTCTTCTAAAGCTTTTTTAAATGTAACAATCAATTGTTTGGTCCATATTTTACAGTTTCTCAAAGCATTATTAAATGTTGCATATATTATTGACTAAAATAGCTAATCTTTAACTAAAATAGTAATTTGCAAATTTCATTTCTCTTCTATTTAAAAGATGGAGACAATACCTATTGTTGCTCTATGAAATTGTAGGTTTAACTATAGAAGTTGTATTTGCTGAACAAAATCTAAATAGGAGATACTCATTCCAATTAAACTAAGCCAATGGAACTTAGAGAGAAAAGCACAGATCATAAGAAAATTACAAAGTACATGTATACAAACATACACATGGAAGGAAAATAAGTAAATATGTGCAAACCAGATTGTTCATTACCTGAGAGATGAAATATTAAGTGATAATTGTCTAAAAAGTGCTACATTTAAAAGTAAGAATTTCTTTCTAGAATTTTAAAAAAGGTAAAAATGGCTGCAAACTAAACCATCTGGTGAAACATTTGTTGCATCAGAATCTAAGCTCTCATTTGCAATCATTTCCTATCAGCTTTAGAAAACAACATTGCATTTGAAAGTATAGATAAACAAAATTATTTATGTATATTGTGAATAACATTTCATATGATATAAACAATTTCCCACTCCTTCATAAATTTGTAATTTAACATCTGCAAGGGATTATGATTTATTTAATAAACTCCATCATCTTCATTAATCTGAGTTAGAATTTTCTGGGATGAGCTCTCCTAGTTTTTCTTTTTTCTTATGTGTGGAGGATTGCTATGGAAGAACTATCCACATCCCAACTCCTAGATTTGCTTATGTGGATCAAGTAACTTGCATATTGAAATCCTACATTAATAGCATCTAACCTTATGATCTTGAGGTCTGGGGAACACTTATGTCAATTTTAATATACTGTAATATATTGTGAGTTTTTAACCATTTTCTTCTCTTTGAATTTGTTAGTCATTAATTCTTTCCAAGTGACTAGATACAAAACTGTTGTCTAACTCCAAATACATTAAATAGCATATGATATGGAGGCCTAATAATTAGTCACAAATGTGGAATTCTCATAAAAGGGGAATCTGATATGTCAGTTGGAGGGTAGATCAAATATCATTTGCCCAATTTATATTACTGAATAAGTAGCATTTTGTGTATAAAATTAGATGGGGGGAGGACTTACACAGAATGTTAGATCAGAAACATATATAAATGGCTTTTGAAAATTATCTATTCTGGTTTTAGGTACAAAAATCTTTTACAGCCTTTTCAGCACACTGATTGATCTTATTTCCTCCCCCATATCTGCTTTATTCAGTCATTGCTTAATTTGTACCAAGCCAACCACAGTTGCTTAGTCTGGCCTATATTATGAGAAATGGGAAGCCTATAGCAAATAAAAAATATTGAAATAGGTGTTGGTTCTTTCCAGTACTAGCTTCATAAAATATGATTACTAGGAGGAAGTATGTGGATCCTATGAAGTAGGAAGGCCTGCACAATTACTGTTGCTTTTTCAGATTTATAAAAGAGAGAGGTGTAGTTTATGTACAAATATAAGAAAATATATGCCAGAGCTAGAAAAGTGGGAATATAATGCAAGAGAAGATAACTGGTGACTTCCAGATGTTTTGGAATCATTACTCCCATCATGCTTAGCCAATCTTGGGAACAGTGGAAGATGCTAGAAGTTACATTCAGAAACATCCGGAAAGCTACAGATTATCCATTTCTAATGAACAGATCTCAAATTGCATTACCGCGAATCAATATTAACATTTCGTTAGAAAAAAAAAATCCAAGAAGTTGGTTGCTATTTTATATTCATAACTTTGAAATAAAGAAATAACTCCTTTTAAAGAAAAAAATGAGGATATGTAAGTATGGTGCTGCATGTAAAAATGAAGTTTTACATAGTCATCAGGAGATTCTAGTTTTCGAACTATTTTCTCCTCTCTTTTCTAAACCAAAGACATTATCTTAATCTATTGCTATTCCTTCCAATTATCTGAAGATCAATTCTTAATTTAGTTTTTAATATTTCATACAAATACTGCAATATTACTTCTTAGTTAGTTTAGTTATCTAACCAATGTATACTCTGGTTTCTTTTCAGATCACATAAATCTTTTGCCTGTTATCTAATATGTAAAAAAGAATCAACTGTAGTTTCTTATAGCCTTTCAAGTAAGAAGTAGTATATACAGGAGAAGATAAGGATTTTATTAAGAATTGTTTTGGTCCTCTGGAAGTAAAGGCAATTTTCCTTTGTTTCATGTTTTTCTGCAAAGCTCATATGAGAAGAATGTAATGGAATCTATTGTCTGCATAGTCTTTCTAAGAGTTCTCTACATTCACATCCCAGTATTGAATTAAATTGATAAACGAATGATTAAAGTTAAATTCTGTTCCTTATTATTTGCTATAAATCAATTCAAAGTACTATGTTTTAAAACATAGTACTTTGAATTGATTTATAGCAAATAATAAGGAACAGAATTTAATTTCAGAACCCCAAAATAAAGAGAAAAAACTATAACCATGTCCAAATTAGTTTCAATGATCTGAATGAATCATAAAATCTATAACTGAAGTTGAAAAGGTTTTGAGGCTGCGGTACCAGAGATAGAGTCTCTGGGATATGTATTTGAGAATTTAGATACTACTACCAAGTGGTCTCCATGTAGCTACTTCCTGGCAGCTTAAAGTGAGAGGTTAAAAAAACAACTATATTCTAGTTAAGGACTGGTGGAGAGAGAGAAAATGAATCACAGACTGCTGAGAATTGATTTTAAATATTTTGTTGTGCAAATCACATGGACATTCTAGGCAGTATTAAGGTACTGTTCTCTGCAGAGCCTAGTATTAGTGTAAGATATTTTCAAGAACATATAAAGTAGCTTCCTTCTAGTGTTTTGGGTTTGAAAGCAAAAAAAGATGTTTTGCAACAAGAAATACAAATGTAGCATTTGTCTGATTTTTTTTTTTGTGTGTGTGTGTGTGTGTTGGTTTGGTTTTATTTCTGTATTTTGTACTGATATTTTTTGCATGTAGAATCATTTTTGTAAACTGGATTTTACTCCGTAGGTCCCATATAATCCCAGGAAAAATGCTTTTTGTTTAAAGAGTCACAGATAGGGACCCTTTCACATCCTGAACCATTATTTTCAGTCTCAAATCAGTGCACAAGACTAATAGATGAATCATTTGAAATAGAAAAATTCTAATTCTGAATTGCAGTGAAAACCTTCCTTGACAGAAGCAATTTCACATCTCAGTCCTAGTAGTAGTTCATCTCAACAGGAGAGTGAGGAGGGAATGGAACCAGTGCTATCGCTCTTTTGAGGACTTGAAAATGGAATGCTGCAATAGGGAAAGTCAGATACTACTGACAAAACACATAGGAAAAGCTCAGTACTGCTGCCTGACTTATATACTGTGGAATAAATACAACAGATAACTTCTTCAAGCCCTGTCAATCTGGCTCATTTCATAGGCATTAAGTTTTAGAAGAAAAGGGAAAAAAAGGCATGTTATTACTTCACCTATTTTCTTTTTGTAGTATCAATTGTCAAAAAAGGCTTCAACACAGTTTTAGCTGCTCAATTTTTATTGACTTTAATGACAGAAGGATGGCTAAAATCTTATGGACTAATATAAAAATTTACCTCAAATGTCAGCATAATCTTATCTGCTTATTTTACTGACAAAAATAAGTTGTTATTGCTGTCACTTCGCCAGAGCCAGTGCAACAGAGAAAAAGCAAGCTGAATTTGACTTTAGTTTGTGTGTCATGGCAAAATTGGATAGCAGGTTTCTAATCCAGAGTTGTTACTGAAGGCAATGATTAGTGATGGACAAATCTAAATAGTGAAGCACTTTGGTCCAATTGCTAGTTATTCAGAAGTTCAGCTGTTAATTTTAACCTCACTCAAATATAACTGGATTCGTGGTTCCTGCAAAATTAAGGGGGTGATGTTGTAAAATTGGACTTGTTAGCAGACTATTAGCCCATTCTTTTATAGGTTACAGTAAAAAACAACTGGAAAGATTAACTTTTTTTTCCTTCCAGCGAGAAGAAAACAAAAAAGAATTGTAATTGCACACATAGTTACAGTTCAGTAAATCAAAAATAGTTAAATATATCACCAAGGCTCTTGCCTGCGCCGGCCTCAAATTAAGAGGTTTTTTTTTTTATTTAGTGGATGTAGTTCTTTTACTTGAGAAGCACCTTTTTCTTACTGAAATATCTAAAATAGGAAAAATAAAGTGAGACATGTAACATGACTCCATTCTTACTGATGTGATGTGTATTTGCCTCTGCTCCTACCATAGTCCGCTTTCTTGATGGTCACTTGCTGGCCATGAGCATTTATCCAGAAATCCCTGATAACTATGGTAGCCAATTGGATTTGTACTTTGTGGCTGAACTGTAACATTAGATACATCTGATCCAATGTGTATGGCTAATCATATCATGATCTGGAGAATTATTTGCTTTATGCTTATTTTTGCTTTGGAGAAATTTGGAGGAGAGACAGGAAAAAGAAATCTCTTTTTCTGTAAGTATCATGTGAGGGTCAATTTAGAATTAACAGAGGATTGAACATTACGAATAGGAAGCAATAACATAACTAAGATAAAAATCTATTTCTTGAACTATTGCTTCAATTTAATGAGCATACTAACATTTCAGCAACCATTATATACTGAAAAAAGTTTCCAATAATTAAGGATAATTGGCAATAGAAATAAAATGAACAGATGATAATGACAGTGCTGTTGAATTTAGCAGCCTGCTCTTTCAGCCTTTACTGGATATAACAGCAGAGGGAAAAGATTTTAAGTGGCAATCCAAACCGGTCAACTGTATCTTGATTGCTATTCACCTAATTTTTTATATTTCAAGCCTCTGCCTGCCTTTTCTTATGCTGTGCTAGTTTTCCTTAGAACACCCAAAGCATAATATTCCAGGGTTAATTACCAGCTGAATTAACTCTGTATTTAACATTTACACTGTGTCACATTCAAGTTCCTATTAATTTTTTCTCTTATGCCATCAAACATAAACCAAAGTAATTTTCAACACCCAATGTAACTTGTTACAATATGCCATTTCCATTTAGGTTTTAGATGATCATGATTTTATCTGCATCACTGCTATTAAATGTAGCAAAAAATTTTGGTGGAGTGATATTTTTCCCCCCAAATCTGCTGAGGGTTTTTGTAACATATTGAAAGGTTTGATATAGCTGTCTATCATGAAGCAGAAAGCAAAGATTGTTAGCAGTAGTATTATCCATCAAATTCTAGTTTTGATCCATAAGTAACCTTATAGAGTTAGAAAACATTTCGAATTTTGAGAGCATCTGCAGGCATACTCATAAAGTAATTGACTTATGATTTGCCACTAATAGGTATGTGTTTGTTTAATTTTTGCAATTGCACATTCTCTTTGTTCATAACAATTTCTCTTTTTTTAGATATATGCACTTAGGTATATGATTTTGAGTTTTGGAGAGATATCATTCATTTAATTTGGTGATTGCTATATTAGTGATCAGTCCTGCTTTCATAAGTAAAATAAAGTGCCCAGGAATATAATAATTATTCAGGATTTTTCTTTAGCTATTGGCACAAAAACGAATCAGATACGTTTTCATTAATTGCAGTAGCTTTAAAGAAAATTTGTGCTCATGGAACTGTATTGTACTCTTGTTTCTTAGCCACTGCCATAAACCTTTAATAGCTTTATAGCCAGTGCGTAATACTCCTTAAATATGCATACACTATCAGGTTTAATGATATTATAAAAATTAATGTTATCACCAAATCACAATCCATTCAATGCCCCATTTCTCTAGGTACAAGTCAATTATTAAAAGAGGGATGAAGGAGGTATTTGATCATTCCCACAACACCTGAAAACTATTAACTTTATAACATTGCATTTGGATATAAGCCTTACATGTGACCTTAAAGTGTTTAAGAATGTAATTCTTTATTGCAAGCTATATAACTTTGGAAGAGGTGATTTTCACAGAATCTCTCCATGTTTCAATGAAAGCTGCTTTCCAAAATTCTGTTAGCTTCAGAATGGAAGCTTTTATTCATGATAATGAAGCAACAAACTGAATGGGAAATAATTTTGAATTAGTGGAATTTAATTATTATGACTCAAAATAGCTAATATTAACAGAAGATAAGATACAGACTTTCAAGTGGGAAAAAAATGGAACTACCTTAACAAGCTTTCGAAAGCTTTCCAATCATGCTAACCTTTAATTCATAATTGGAGACTATAATAAAGGTCTACCTGTAACACTCTTCAATGTCTTCAGGACCTCTCCTAATTGTTTACATATTATTAAGGCAGATTACTATGGAACTACAGGTTCCATATAAAGAAAAAGAATCTGAATAAAGATGAAATTTGACCTTAAATATAAATCCTGCAACTCAATACATTTTGCAAAGGATGTTTCTAAGGTTTTAGATACAATTATATATAGCATCACATATGCAAACATCAGAAAAGCAGCAAGATGACTGAGCACGGCAGAACGCACACTCCACACGGGCGCGGCGCGAGGAGAGGAGCAGGGCGCTGAAATTCAAACAGCTGTCAACGAGAGCGACGGAAAAAACAGAGTAATTAACTATGGGGGGGAGCCAAATAGACTGGTAAAATAGTCTCTGTAACACCAAGCATTTGGCTAATGAGCGGTAAAACGCTCATTAGCCAAATGCTTGGTGTTACAGAGACTATAAGAACATGATTCTCAATCCTGGCTAGAACTCTAACGATGTCAGCAGACACTGATGAAAAGCTAAGCTAAGTTTTTAAATAAATTCTTTAAAGCTAATAAAGTTATTGATTATATGCCATCAAAGTGATGTTGGCTCTTAATGACCATGCAGATACATTTTCTCCATGATGATCTGCTTCTGATCTGATCCTTCAGGTCTTTCAACTGTGCACCCATCATCAGTGTAACTGAGTCCATCCACCTTGCTACTGGTTGTCCTCTTCTTTTCTTTCTTCCATTCTTCTTAGCTTCAGAACCTTTTCCAGAAACCAAAGTTTTCACATCATTTATCCAAAGTAGATTGTTTGAGACTGATCCTTTGTATCTCAATTGAGAACCCACAGCTCCTTTGTTTGATGACCATTTGTTTATTTCATTGGTTGTCCATGGTATTCTCAGGAGTCTTATCCACAACAACCTTCAGAAGCATCAATTGTCCAATCTGGCTTTCCAAAATCCAACTTTTGCTTCCATGGAGTATCACAAAGAAATAATGTCAACAGATTTGTGACTTTTGTAGTGATGGATACATCATATTTTAATATATTTTCTAAGACTTCCATGGCTACTCTGTTAAGTACTAATTTGTGTTATATTTCTTGACTGCGTATTCCTTTACTGTTGATCCTAAAAGACAGAAGTTATCTACCACTTTTGTATCTTCATTATCAACTTTAAACCAAAGAAGAATAAGGGGGGGAAATGTAAATAATAGAAGATTACCATTACGAAATCACTGTTAAAAAAGGGAGGAGTATACATTGTGTGTGTATGTGTGTTATGTTTTGTTTTGTTTTGTTGGTTTAAAAAATAAAAAATTTTTAAAAATTTTTTTTAAGCCAACTTGTTCTTGTTTAATCTTAGTTTTTTTTCCCCACTGAAATCCTTGACTTTTACTGCTGGAGCTTGCAAATCATTTTCAGCTATCAGTTGTGTAATCAGCGTAATGTGGGCTATTGATATTTCTTGTTCCATTTCTTTAAAACCAACTTCACTTAATATAGATTTGGCATGTAGGTTAAATAAGGAGAAAGTATGCAGCCTTGTCTCATGCCTTTATAAATCTAGACCCAGTCTGCTTCATACATTCTGTAAATAATGTGGCTTCCTGATCTGTATATAGATTCTGTGTGAGGAAAATGAAATGGATTCCAATTTTCCTAAACACATTCCACAGCTTGACATGATCAAACTGAAGGGCTTTCTATAATGAAGCACATGCTGACTTCTTTGATTTCCTAACCCATGCAATGCAACTATATTTTCCTCTTTTATATTTCCAACTTTGGCATTTCAATCTCCATTTGCAAGCAGTACATCTTGTTTGTATGGATTGTCAATTTCAAATTGAGCTTGGTCATAAAACTCATTTACCTCCTCTTCTGCATCAATCATTGGAGTAAAATCTTAACTTATCACCTTCTCCTAAAATACAATGAATAATCCCTTCTTCTCATATTATATCTCTTATCCATAAATCCTTAAAGCTTGAATAATCTTCATATTAAAAAGTTGTCCATGAAATTTAATTGATATTATTTGGTTACTGATTGCATTGTAGCCAAGAATTGTTCTTGGTATACCCTTTCTAACTATAAAAGCAATACTGTTTCTTCTTTGTTTTCATGTCCAGCATAGTAAATTGTGTGTTCTTCAAATGGAAAGTGTCCAACTCTAGTTCATCTCAATCTCTTGATACCTAAGATGTCAATCTGTAGTTGTGTCATTTCAATTTTCACTGTATTGAACTTTGTCACATTGATTTATATTTTTATTTATCAACTTTTACAACTGCTTATCTCCCTCATAGGGGGACATCCTGCTTCTTATATTCCATGTTTCCACTGTAATTGGGTTTGCAGCTTTAGATTTTCTTTTTCTATATAGCTACCTCAGCAATTACATATCCCAAAGGCTTTAATCTAGTCATATCATAAACATCACAACACAGGCCACATCATAAAACACATCAAAAATGAACAAACAAAAAAAAGATCTTCAGCTCTTCCTCAGCAGCATGTTGAATGAAATCTGACCTGGGGGCCTTTTATCCAGCACTTTATCATCAATTATTTTATGCTTTTTGGGTGTGTTGCTAAAATACAGGAGTGGTTTACCATTGCCTTCTCCAATACATAATATGCCATTTTCTACATCTCTGGCATCTTCTTCAGTTGCTGCTGCCCAATTTACTGCAGGTCTCTGCTTGCTTTAGTTGGGCAGCTGGGATAATCTGCTTGCCTTAGTTAGCCTTGCTGTGAATATAGCACCTTCTTGGTGTACTTTTTTTCATCCTTCCCAGGAGCACTGGCCTTCTGCAATGAGACATCACAATAGGTCTTGTGGGGAATAAAGTGATAATGATGCAAGAATAAAACAAATCTTCAACACAATAATTCTCACTGCCAAAAGTTCTATTTTACCTTGAAAAGGAAAGGAATGGCACTCATAATTTATCATTTAGAAAGAATGGGGGGGAAAACCCACAGAAAGGAATCCTCAACACTTATATGTGATAAAAATTAAATTCATTTATAGGAAAGCTGTACAGAGAGTGGGATTTAGTAGAGCATTCAGTTAATTGTTATGGCTAGGATTTTAATTTTCTTCACAGCACAAATTATATAAAAGGCAAGCATCTGCCACCTACCCTATCTCCTATGATGTTAATTTAAATGGATTAATTTCTTTGTGTATTTTAAGCTTTATTCCTAGATGATGGTCATTTATCAATGGTCTATTTGGTTCCTTCCTTTTTATATTTTTTCTTGCCTGGATAAAACTGGTAGAGTTGTAAATGTTAATTTAAAAAAAAGAAATTAGAAGGCCAATGGTCATCAATGAATGTTATACTTTCATATTATCTTGTTTGGAAGTAACTTTCAATCAATTTAAGGAAGCTTCCTCACAAGTAACTGAGATTAAGATAGTAGCTGAAACCCACTAGGCAAGAGTTGTGGCAACAGTTGGAAGATAAACAGGCATTTAAAGCAATGGTCATCATTAACAAATATAGCAATAATGATGACCAAATAATACTTAGTTCTTCCCTCCAAACATTTAGTGATAGGCCTGTTCTCAGTCTCTGATTTCTGGATATTTTTGGACTAGAAATTACACCAACTCCAGTTAGCATAACCAATGATCAGGAATTATGGGACTTATTTTACAATATCTAGGGACTGGAGATGTGCTGTGCTTTGAATCTGAAGCTGCAGAGTGAAGGGGTACTTAATTTCCTTAAAGAAAATGCAACTTGTCCCAGACTTGCACAGTAACAGTGTAATGCTAGGAAAGTACTTTTCAGGGTGAAAGAGCCATAGTATAATGGAATGTACAGCTGAAGAAGGAGTTGGTAGTGGTCGGATGTCAGCAATGGCTTCCTTGTAAGGAGGCAACACCTTTCAGAAAGGGGCCCAAGACAAGAGACTGTGCAGTCCTAAACTGGATGGGGGAGTGAGGAATAGCCACAATCTAACAATAGCCACACTCTAACATCTCCCAGGGTGTATCTATTAGATTAAAAGGTTATAATTTTAGTCTTGTAAGATTCTGTATATTAGATGTAAGCAATAAAGAACTGGACCTGATTAGATTTCACTGTGTTGTCTTTGGGTTAAGGCCTGACACATGGCAAGGTAACTCACTCTTTCACTCACTCACTCACTCACTCACTCACTCACTCACTCACTCACTCACTCATTTTCTCTAAGCATTTCACTCTAAAACTTCGTTATCCTTCCAAAGGAAATTATCTTTCACCCTATTTAATGAACAGATATAAAAACTGAAGGAAAGCATTTTCTGCATAGGACTAATTCTTTGCATATTCTTCATGAGTTTATGGGCAGATTTCTAAAAAATTGTTACCAATAAGTGCAATAGCTTCGATCCACAGTAAGTCAGATGATTATTCAAACTGTTACAGAAATAACATGAAAACGTATCCACTATATTGCAAAGCAGAATAGAATAGGTGCCAACCTTTTTCAACTACATGTGATTGATCTGTTGGCCTTTGAAGGTTGCTATTAGCTAAAGGTAAGTTTTTCTATACAGTGCATTTCTGATGCAAACCATAGCAAAAGGAGATTAAAAAACATAAGAATCTTGCCTATTTCAGATAGTAATGTTCAATATATGAACATTGTTAATGTTAATGTAGCATAGGTTAAATAAATATGTTCTGCACCTGTAAATTTATTTATGATAGCAAACCTTTACCTGAGTTGAGGTATCAATATACTAAACTACTGATTCTGAAATAAACAACTGATAGTGTGAACATATCCTACAATCCCCATGCTTTCTTGATTTTTTTTCTTACATTTACTCTTTGCATTCAGCCAAATATATTTCCTTGTTTGTGTTTGTGTGTGTGAGTGTGAGTGTGTGTATGAGAGGGAGGAAGAGAGAATGAAAGAGAGTTCTATGATGTGATTTATATGTTATTATCATTTTGATTTAAAAGTTAAGGGTCTGTCAAATTGTCAGCTTTTGTAAGCCAGTCATGGAGACATGCGGAAAGTAATATGATACACTTCAATAAGATTATCTATCTTCTTTATATATTTATTAAGTATTACTTTCTTGGAAGTCCACTTCAATAAGATATTATTCATGAATAATATAAGGAACAGCTTGTAAAAGCGCAGTAGCACTCAAATATCTATATAAATAAAAATGTAAATGTTCGTTTGTTCAAAATCTTAAATCTCCGAAAGTTCTTCATCGATTGCTTTGAAAATTTGACACAACGTTGCATTTGAATATGCACGTGTTTTTATATACCTACTATTATATAGATGTCACACCTGTGACAGGTAAAAACATGCTTTTTTGAAAAACAGCGCCAGCTGTTGGATGTAAAAGCAACACATGCTAACCAGACTGAGCCACAGCAACGCGTGGCCGGGTACAGCTAGTATTAAATATTTTCAGAATTGTTAGGCTCTATCTTCACACGATACTGAACTTAACTAAACAACAATTGTCACTGAAATTGTAATGAGCAAAGTATCTTTTCACTATGAACAGTTTTTATAGTGGACCTATTTACAAAACTGCACAGTCTGTTATAAAATATGTCTAATTTGAATTTGGAGCAGTTAAAAAACTGTATATAATTAGAATTCATGCGCAGCTTTCTGAGCAGAATTTGTGTCTATGATATTTCTTTCCTATACATTTTAAAAACACATGATACTGCAATAAAATTAGATTTAACAAATCTCTTTCCTATTCTGACAGTGCCCCAATTTTCAGCTGAAGTACTTGGTTTATGCAAGAATAGGGTAGTTAGTATAACTTTCTACAAGAAAGTTCCTTGGTATACTGTACATTAAATGAGAGTGCTCAAATTTGTACCACTTGTATGAGTCTCAGAAACTGCATCTCCCAGTGACATCTGTGGGTCAAAGTGATGTAAACAGCTTCACAGCATTGAGATTCAAGCCCCATGCCTTTTCTACATGCAATGTAGAAAGTATCACTTGGTGCCTCCAAGAAGCAACACTTACGGTATAACAGCCTAACCCTCTGGATTTCTAAAGAAAGCTGAAAGAGTATATGGACATTGTTCTACTTCACCTTGTTTTATGAAACTTTTTAGCCCTTTTTTCTAAACTATCCCTACTGGTTCAGTGATGCCCACTGAAATAATTTCTCCTGGGGACCTGCTTGGCAGGTCATTTCAGTAGCAGGGAAAGATTTATTTATTTATTTATTTTCCCAGACATTTTCATTTTCTGCATATGGCTCTTATGTTGCTTAATGCTCATTTTCATCTTGCGCACAGCTGAAGAGTGGTGTCCAAAAACAATAGAAAATGCAGTTTAGATTGTGAAGGGTAATTACATTTGCTCTGATATTTTGTGGAATGAATTTCTTCCACTTATGACACATTTACTGAAATCACATTTGAAAAATAAAAGCACAGCTGCCCCTACGCAGAATCAAAAAACTGCTAATTTAATACTGTATGAAAAGCCAGATGGTGTGATTTATCATCATACAAACAGCAGCATTTTATTTATTTGGATGCTGAGTGAACCTCTGAAAAAAGGACAAATAACTTGACTATATAATAAATAATATGAAGTGGCAATGTACATAACATTTGATTTTAGCTTGTGCATTAGTACTTAAATGTGAATAGGATAGATTTTCTCCTAAGTATAACTTAAAAGTACCAATCCTTTGGGATACTTGATAAACTTATTAATATTTAACTTAATGTAATTTCATATCTAATGGGAAAATTTATTCTTTAGGATATTAGCAATAAAGATGGAAGAAGACCCAATTGTCTCCACATGAACTTGACCTAACTTCCTTCAGTAGTGTGTAGAAAAACCATTACTACAGTGAAAAATGTTGTCCAATGGCTGACATCCATCATCAAAGAAAAGCTGCTTTTAAAAGGCAGTCATTGATAAAAGCTGAATCTACAAATGGAGTCCACAAGGTTTTTATCTTGGGATAAGGTTCATACAGTAAGTCAAAAGGGATAATGGGCCGGTTGCATCATGCAGAGGCCACGTCCATCCCAGCTCCGGCAATACAAAAAAAGTCATGATATGTTGCAACACATCATGTGATGTGGCAAGTTTGACACCCATGGTCTAAATTATTTGAAAGTATTTAGAGTAACAATAGCATAGAAAATATCCTCTATCTGCAAGGACAGAGTTAGTAAGTCAAGTCAAATGTTGTGATTTCCAGAAAAAAATGGTAAAGACATGGAGTCAAGGCAGTTAGACTATCACAATAATTATTTCAGACTTTAACTTCTATCATACAATTAATATTGGATTTCTCTAATGCCAATCAGTGTGCAACCAGTATTGATCATACTAATTGTAGAAATTAGCTTATAAGAAGCAATAAACTATAACCAAAAGACAGCTCTTTTGAACATTTGATATTCCAAGTCTCTCTGCTTTTTGTCCCTGAATGCAGTATGACAGGTGATAATCATGAAAGCTGACTGGCCAGTCACTCTCTCTCTTTCAGTCCAACCAATTTTACTGGATTGTTGTGGGGAAAATAGGAGGTAAGAGCATTATGCAATGCACTTTGAATTATATGAAATAACGGAATGATATAAATAAAATCATCATCATTATCATCATCATATCACATGTTTGAAGGACATGTTTATGTTGATTTACATCAAATGTTAAGGGCAGTAGACAGTGGCTCCGTCAGAGCTCAGTGGTATGCCTTGATATGACAGTCACTAACTAATCAAACTTTCTACCTAGCTCTTACTAATTCTCATTCTCCTTGGAAGAGGATTCATCCAAAAGGACAGGATAGTTATCTGTAGACAGTGGCTGTGAGAAGAACCTGGCAGAAATCCACAGATCTGTGCCAGGACGCTTCTTTGAGTGTCAATCATACGCTCCATCCAAAGTATGCACTATAACAATATAATGGAAATTGTCTGCTCTCATACAGATTTTTCAGCCCCTTGGGAACTTGGGCAGGAATACTTACCCTGTTTGGGTAAGGAATACTTACCCTGTTTGGAAACCTTAGGCTGATTTGTTGCTCCTTTCAAACTGATAAAATCATATATGATGTTGTGTAGAATAGCATTCTCCTTGTACTTTCAGGTAAAACCAAAATGGCTACCACTTGATTTTTCTACTTTTTTTGCTTTGACAAAGTAGTGAATGGTGTTTCCTCTCCCCACTTCAATTTTCAGGAGAGTAAAATCTTGGATAGATCATCCATGATCACCAAATAGTTTCTTTCATGGGGCAGAATAGAGGACAAATCAGTCTTCTTCTTTTCATCTCCATTCTTCTGTTACTATGGCCATAGAAAAGGGTTAAAACTGGAATAACCAACAACTTCTGTCTGCAGTTAGGGTAGTAAATCTTGGCATATTTACACTGCCAAGCATTCAGTAAATACTTTTTGAGTAAGAAGTTCTTGTATCCAAATACAATTTAGACTTCTGCATACAGTGCCAAGATGCCTCAAGATCATCAATCTGGAGCAGACATCCCTATCATGTAGCCCTTAAATTGCATTCAGACTTTTTATTTCTCTAGGTGGGAAGCAGAAGTGAGAAGGTTTAAATGACATGGTGCCATTAGGAGGTTTTTCACCTGCTGCTTGGATAAGTGAAAGCTGAGATTTTTTGGAGAGTGTGAAAGTGTTCCTTGTCAGAGAAAAAGACAGATTCCATCTTTGTGATGGAAGACAGAAGTTTTCAAAGGAGGAAAGAAGGATTCAAAGACTTCCTGGAAAAGACTTGTAGCTGTTCAGAAACCCAGTGACCAAAGACTCCAAAGGGATAGAAGATAGGACACAGCGGAAGACAGCAGAAGAACAACTGGCACATCTTATACCTGAAAAACTGGCAGAATAAGTGAGATATGCAAATATGTTCAACTATCTCTATTAAAAGAAAGTTCCCATGTGAGGCAAGAAGGAATAATTGAAAACAAAACAAGTATCTTGTTAATAGAGGAGGGGGAAAAAAGAACAAACATAAGAAGGAAAACAGCAGAGCAATTTAGGAAGCTGGGAGGGTTTTGTGAAATAAATTCCTTGTAATAATTCATGTAATACCCAACCAGTTTCATTTATAAATAACCTGTAATAAAAGTGATTGCCCTACCAGTTAATCTGTGTAACTTGTGTGTTGTTTTGCCATCTTGAAAATATTCAAACCCATGACACATACTCAACAATCACAAAATAATATGCTGCTATGTAACCTCTTAAATGATTTATGACTGGTATAAATTCTGAAAAACCTTGCCAAGAAAACTGCAGGCACTTGTCCAGGTAGTCTCTGAGAATCGGACATGATGGAAGAAAAAAAAAATTAAATCTGCAATACACAGAGTTATATGTTTAAAGTACCTATATTTTATTTTGTAGGCATAGAAAAATAGAGATACATACTTCTATTGTACAACTTCTGAAAAGTAATATCCAAATATCCTGCTGAAATCACTTGTGTGGGGGGTGGGGGGTGTGTGAAGGCAGGGAACCTCACCATAAATTAGGCTACTATAAGCATCTATACTATCTAGATAGCATACTAAAAAGCAGAGACATCACCCTGTCAACAAAAGTCCGTATAGTCAAGGCCATGGTTTTCCCAGTTGCAATGTATGGCTGTGAAAGTTGGACCATAAGAAAGGCTGAGCGCCAAAGAATTGAGGCCTTTGAACTATGGTGCTGGAGAAGACTCCTGCGAGTCCCCTGGACTGCAAGGCAATCAGACCGGTCAGTCCTAGAGGAGATCAACCCTGACTGCTCTTTAGAAGGCCAGATCCTGAAGTTGAAACTCCAATACTTTGGCCACCTAATGAGAAGGAAGGACTCATTGGAGGAGAGCCTAATGCTGGGAAAGTTTGAGGGCAATAGAAGAAGGGAACGACAGAGAATGAGGTGGAGTCATTGAAGCAGTAGGCGTGAGCTTAAATGGACTCCAGAAGATGGCAGAGAACAAGAAGGCCTGGAGGAACGTTGTCCATGGGGTGGTGGTGGGTCGGACATGACTTTGCAACTAACAACAACAACAACTATCTAGATATTAAGGAAAGTAGCCATAAAAGTAGAATGGACTCTCTTAATAAATCTCTATCAAGTGTTCATATTTTAGGATGAATCAGTCAGATTATTCTTGAATTATAAGTATTCACTACTCCTATGACAAAGATATTTGTGTCAAACCATCAAGTTTATGGTTTTTAGAATTGTAAGTTCTTCAATTCCTACTAACTGAATAATAGTAACATTAAGAAGGTTTTTAATTCATTAAAACACAATAACATGATCTTAAATGAAGTAGATTCTCTTTTCTCTTTTGAGCAGTTAAAAGATATTTGTACTGCAATTAATTTGTCAGTAATTCTCCAAATGAAAATACTTAAAACTACACAATGCATAAATAGCTGTAATACTGTTAAAATATTATTAGAATTAGCTGATATCCATTCATTAATATGTTATGGAATTTTTTTCTAAAAAATAATCTACTCTGTTCTACTATTTTCTATTTTCTTGATTCTTGATTTTTTTCATTAACACTGCTTCTGTTTACATTATAACTTGCCTGTTTTTTCACCGACTCTATTAATTACATAAGATGTATTATACTATAGATTTCTCAATTCAGATAGTTTAAACTTTAGATTTACAGGGTCAGATGAAAAGTGTAACCTTAAATGTTTTAAATAATGAAGCAGCTTCTTATAGATAGCACAATGAATACTTAAAACTAACATGAATAGTTAGTATAGCAAGTCATTTTGCACTAATATTATATCATATAATGATGTGGGACTCCAAAGGAAAACATGGCAGCCATTTCCCACTCTCAATCTTACCGCACTTAATGAAGCATTCAAATGTTGCATTGTGGGAACAGTATTAATAGGAAGCAACATCTGCCTCAGTTAACCACTGATTCCAACCACTGGGGGGGACCCATATTTGAACCAAAATTAGTTTCAAAGTAGACATAGGCAACACCTTCTTGGCAAGCTAATTTTGGAAGGCCCTAATTCTTAACCTCTGCTCCATTTTTAATATCCCATTCCAGAGAATGTTTGGCATCTAAGCAGACATATTTTGAATACCCAGTTGATCTGTTCAAAAGTTTTGAAGGAAGTCTGTCTATCTTTCTGTCTCTGTCTCTCATACACATACAGACACACACACATACACACACACACACACACACACACAGAGAGAGAGAGAGAGAGAGAGAGAGAGAGAGAGAGAGAGAGAGAGAGAGAGAGAGAGAGAGAGAGAGAGTTTATAGGTTAGGAATTGTGATGGGGGAATATTAGTTTCCCTGACACAGCTGTTTATAAGTATCCTTGCTTCACAGTTTATATAATGACATAATTTTATCAAACTTGGATATATATTATGTTTTCTCCATATGTTTAGTGTTAGACGACATGCATCATTAGCTGCTCTGATGAATCTCACACATAATAAAAGTAGAAAATGTGTTGCGCATGTATACTTATATCTGAAAAGTATTTTTATTTTTTAAAAAAACAGAAGCTAAAACTATTTACATTGGAATGTATATATGGCACCTGCTCCAACATATTTCCATGCTGAGTAAAAATATTAAATAAGGATATGAATGTATTTTATTTACAGCAACTGAAAACCTGTTGTAAAGGGATGGAAAAAGTAAATGCCTGTAAGGGAATTTTATATTTAACTGTGAAACCCAGTATATTTACTGGGAGGTATTCCAGATTTAAACTTTAGTTGTTCATCCTATATCCTGCAAAAAGGTATTTTTTGGACTTTCTCTCAAAAATAAACCCTACAGCATGAGGGTGAATTGGGATTCCTATTTTCACAGCAAACTGGCATAGAAGAAACTGGGATTGTACTTGACTAAGAAATTTGCTGGCATCATGTAAGTCACTAGAGGAATTGGAGGCAATACTATTACCCAAAAGGTGCCCCCCCCCTCTCTCTCTCTGTGTAAGAAAGAGTGAAATAGAGAAGAAAATACTACAGCTCATACAAGCTTTTCCTCCTGAATTTAACAACCTGGCTCAGAGTGATTTTTATACTTGGGTGATGTTAAATCATCTACAGTATGTACCTGATTAGTTATTTAAATGTTATTGTGATAGTAAATTGTTCACTGTTCACTAAAAAAGAAACAGTGTTTCACTCATTAATAGTGTTCATTAGTGAAAATTGTTCACCGATAAGACCTTTTTTTTATTTTTTTAAAGTGTCTTTCTATGAGAGGGTTACATTGGTGTTTGTCAGCCTTGGAAACTTGAAGATGTGTGGACTTCATCTTTCATAATTTCCCAGCCAGCATGAGTCCATACATCTTCAAGTTGCCAAGGTTGAGGAACATTGGTTTATATAGTAGGCTGTGGTCTATTTTAGCAAATGCCTTACTGAAGTCCAACTAAATTATATCCACAGCATTCCTCTGGTCCATTAATTTTGTCACCTGGTCAACAGATTTGTCTGTTTTTAACAAACCCACATTGGATTTTGGTAATGACTGTGCCTCTAAGCGTTCACTGATTCGTTGCTTGATTATCTTTTCCAGAATCTTCCCAGGTATTCAGGTCAGACTGATAGGTCTGTAGTTTCTGGATCCTTTTTTTTTTTTTTTTACTTTTTTGAAGATGGGAACTACATTAGCTCTTTTCCAGTCCTCTGGTAGTTCCCCAGTGCTCCAGGATCTTTGAAAGATAAAGTTCAGTGTTTCTGAGATCACATCTGCCAGTTCCTTGAGAACCTTGAGAATCCATCTGGTCCTGGTGATTTGAACTGGTCTAGGGCAGACAAGTGCTCACTTACCATTTTCTTGCCTATCTTAACTTCTGTTTCTAATCTGTTTTTTATGGTATTGTTTTTGATCGGTTGGACTGTTTTTTCCCTGTGTGTAAAGATGGATGTAAAAAACAAGTTAAGTAGTTCTGCTTTCTCTCTGTTGCTTGTCACCTTCTTGCCACTTTCTCCCACTAATGAACCAATCATTTCCTTAACCTTTTTCTTGTTTTTTACATGTTGAAAGAAGCTTTTTTTGTTATTTTTGACTTTTATTGCAAGCCTTAGTTCACTTTGAGCCTTAGCTTTGCTCACTTCATCTTTGCAGGCTCGGTCTACTTGCTGACATTCTGCCCTAGTTATGTCCCCCTCTTTTTATACTTGTCCTTTTTGTCTTTCAATTTTTCAGAGAGTTCTTTATGCAGCCATGCTGGTTTCTTTTGAGAGGTGTTATTTTTCTTCTTTGTTGATATTGTTGGTATTCATTGATATCATAGTAAATAAGTATAGATTAAATTACATCATGCTATATTATAAACATGTGCACTGTATATTTATGGTCTATAAAGATGTATTTATAATTGTTTTCAAGTATACTTATGCTACTTCATTACAATTAGGACTTGGAAATTTCTCTGTTGTGTTATCTTAAAAAGGAATATTTTTTCTTGAATGAATAAAAGTTTTGATCTGACTCTAGAAACTAAACAAAGAACATTTTTAGAAGAAATATTATTTCTTTTCTGACTGAAATTTGTGCCTAGATAATTGTTACAAATATTTTTTTAAAAATCAAATGCACAACTATATATACATAAATAAAGGTGTTCTCTTTCCAGTTATGTCAAACTCTAGGGAGTGGTGCTCATTTCCATTTCTCAGTCAAAGTGTCTAAAAAGTGTTTAAGAAGTCACATTTCTTAGCCGAAGTATTTGAAGACATTTCCATGGTCATGGGCCAGTATGACTATATGCCAAGACTGCTACAGTTGGTTGGCACTTTTCAGGTTGTCAGTCTTGTGAAGAACAAAATCTGGAATGTTCTATTTGCAATGCTTGTTTTTTAGCCTTACTATCCTGTAAAAAAAAATGCATTTTGGTGGTCCTATAGTCACCAAAGTAGTATTTCTCTATGTGTGTGTCTATGGCGGTAACTGCACACACCAAGAAGAACCTTAGGCTTTTCTACAAGGCTTATACTCTCTTTATCAAATCAGTCTCTGCTAGTTTTATGTGAGCTACAAAAGGAAAACTGCAAAGCTATCAAGCTAGTACTCCCTTAATGGGATGCTCAGGCTCAGAAGGAAGGATGAGTCAAGAATTTCATTCATTCAATTAATAAGCTAAACCATAGCACCTCAAAAAAAAAACAAAAACAGTACAGTACAGTAAATTGGCTCTGCTCTTCAGTATTGGTGGTTTCTGGGAGTTGAAGTCCACGAGTCATAAAAGAGCCAAGGTTGCCTACCCCTGTCTTAGGGAAACACAAAACATATAAACACACACATTGGTACAGAATCTTTTTATAGAAATATTTACTGATTTTTTTTTAGTTTGGTAGCATTCAAATTCACAGGTAGCAAAATTGTGCATAAACAGGGTTTGTGGCATTTGTTAAAGAATTTCATGACTTCCTTTTTGTTTTTCCTCTAGGAATGGAGGCTTGGAATATGGCTGGGGGTTTCTGATGGTGAAGGTAACATAATTTCTGATTGAAACAAGAGATTCTGAACTTTACTCAGTGCATAATATGTTTGCCCACATATGCAGAAATCTTTACCAGTCATCATGAATCTGGCAAGTAAAATATTTTAATTGGCTCCAAGACAGCATTTGTATAAGGAGACAATATGGGTTAAGTCTTACTGTATTCTGTACAGGGTAATCTACATAGATATTTAGTAATTTCAGAATTGATTTTGCTTTGAAGAACAACATTTCTGATATTTTAATTAAAAGTTGACAGTGTAGTGATCAAATGTGTGAGCAAGTAACTGCAGACAAGCAATTGTATATTGGGTTTTTATTTTTTGTAAGCTGCCCAGAGTCGCTGACAGTGAGTGGGTGGCCATATAAATTCTCTAAATAAATAAATAGAGAAATGGCTAGTGAGCATTTGGCAAGCTGCAGAGAAAATAAGCCTATGGGAGAGAACCCAGACAGAACAAGTCTCACAGAAGAGACTCTTGGAAATCAGAACAGCACAAATAGTGTTCCCAGTGCAACACTAGAAGAGAATAGAAGTCACTCATTTGATTCATAAATTACACAAGACAGAACAGGCATGCTTCTGAAGAAAAAAGGAAAGCACTTTTATTATGTGGAGAAAGGGACATGATCACCCATTATAGTTCAATCCCTTTACCTCATAAACGAGAGCTTGTGGTGTGGGCAGAAGAAAGATCCTATAATTCTGATAAATGTGGTCCTGTCATCGAATCAAACTGCAAAATCTTTGCAGTTGCCCTCAGCAATTCCTATGCATAATGATTTCTGGGGAAAAAAGCTTTAGAATTATTATTATGACTTTTTATTGCTCTGCCCCTACTTTGTTTATCTATTCTCTCTCTCTCTCTCTCTCTCTCTCTCTCTCTCTCTCTCTCTCTCTCTCTCTCTCTCTCTCTCTCTCTCTCTCTCTCTCTCTCTCTCTGTGTGTGTGTGTGTGTGTGTGTCTGTCTCTGTGTCTGTCTCTGTGTTTGCGTGCTATATGAGCCTGAACAGAATTAATGACTTTTTGTTCTTGAGGTATAGCTATGTTTTTCTTAAAGTTACAAAATAATGAGACATTTGATTGCTCAAAGAATGCATACAGTATATACATACAAATATATTGAACACATGATTTGTTTAAGTAGAACTGGACAGACGGTAATAACCATATGGGCTTAGGAATCCTTTGATAATGTATTAGTTTCCTATTCAAAGTTAAACAGAAAATAGGAGTAATGTAATATTTAGTTAAAGCAAAAATGAAGAATGAACAGTTTCAGGAATTTTATGTGATTATAACACTTGTAATATTTGAGCTGATAAAGGGAATTCTTAAGCTTTAGCTTCAGGCATGCAACTCAAATTGCAAAATTGCTTTGCTTAAAAACATCATCAATTTCCAGTAGTAACATTTTATTAAGGGCTAATATTGAAGTTTCCTGATAAAATGAAAGTTGCTCAATTAGTAGTATACATGACTAACATTAAAAATGTACATTAGTGTTGTTCCTATTGTTTTCCCCTTGAACTCAATAGCTACTCAAACAACTTTTAAATCTTTCTATTAGTTTTTCTTTATGCTAATTCCTTAACTGATGTATTTGCTATGCTAGGAATGTTCATTTCTTTTTCTTTTAAGGCTAGAGAACAGAAATTTTCCCAAAGATCAGCAAAACATGTTTACATATTTCTTAGGCCAAATAGAGATACCCTGTAAAACTCAGTCTCAAGCAAACATCAATGTCTTAATTTCTAAATATGTTTATTCCATCTGCCAAAATATAGTCCATTTTAAAATTTGACCATTTGTCTCCAAACAGAGACAAAATTTTGTTCTTTCTCTAAGGCATTTCTCACTTATTTCACCACCTTTATCCAATAACCTGAATGAATTTATGAGCCACTGATAACTTTATATTCACAATATCAGCACTGACTGCTTACCAGTTTTTTTTGGCAGGATGAACATGTATGGACTTAAACTCCAGAATTTCTCAGCCAGCATGACTCTTCAATATTTTATTGTGCTTCCTAAACAGTGTGGTCTGTGTTGCTTGAAATTAAGCATTGTAATCTTGCACTAGCAGCCTTTTAAATGTAAGCTTATTAAGTAAAAATTCCGTGTATTTTCACTTTGTACTGCAATCCTGTATATGCAGTCAAACAATCCAGAAGCTTCTGACATTCTGAAGAGTGTTTTCATGAGGTATGAAAGAAAATATTAAAAAAACCTCTACTTTACACTTCTATAGCTATTACGTATGACTTATAGATACATCATTTTGTAGTTACAGTAGTTGTGATAACCCAAGGAGACTTATACTTGTCCAATTTTCACATTATTATATGGGATCACCCTAGTTTGCAAATCTCTGGTGCTATGTTTATGGCTGAATTGCATGATTTATGTGTGATTATGCAGGAGTAATCAAGTATATTAATTGGACTTGTCTTTCCAAGTTTTTAAGAATGTATAACATCATTTATATTTCTAAATTCATGTTGTGTTTTAAAGATTTTTTTGCACCCTTCCATTGTTTGTCACTGACTTCAATATTTTTATAGCTTCTATGTTTATATTCATGCCATTCTTTTTTACTAACAGACACTTTGTAAGGTTTAAGGGAAAAAAGCAAATGTAATAACTGCAGTTAACAAGAGCCAGCATGTGTTTGTTACAAACAAGTCATGGCAGACTAACCTTATGTCCTTTTTGGACAGAGTTACTAGCATAATAGATTGGAGGAATGCCATGGACATAGCACATATTAACCTCAGAAAGGAATTCAGTGAAATCTGTCATGATATCCTCATTAATAAAATAGTAAAATATGCCCTAGAAGATACAACTATCAGATGGAGTTATAATTGGCTCAATGACCCTACACAAAGGGTACTTGTATTTGAGTCTGCATCAGCTTGAAGAGTTGTATTGAGTGGAGTGTCAGACGGCTCTATTCTGGGCCCTGTGCTCTTCGACATTTTTACTAATGACCCAGATGAAGAGATTGAGAGGATAAATATCAAATAAGTAGATGATGCCAAAGTAGGAGCAATAATTAATTGCTTAGAAGATATAGAAAAGTTTAAAAAACAATAATGCTTTAGCAGAGGCCAAAAATAAAATTTAACAAATAGAAATCTCAAGTCCTGACTCTGTGAAGAAAAGAAGAAAGGCATAGAGATTGGAGAAGGTACAACTAGCATGACATAGAATTTGTGAGAGAGTTGCTTTACTGTGTCAAGCTCCAAAGCCAAGAAATGGTGATTCTTTCAAGTAGAGTTCTTTATTGTTTCAAACTTACAGACAGAATATTGCCAAACTGAAACACTCTATTGTCTACATCAAGCATATACCCTGAGAACTATTAGGAAGGGGCTGTCTTCACCCTCTTTTTCTAAGACAAAATATCTGGCCTGAGCTGCTTCCTATTCCCATGGAACCCTCCTGAGGATCCAGCCTACTACATTCCATCACATTCGGTCTGTATCCATTTCTAGTCATCATAATCTAAAGAGAAGACTGCAAAACTGGAATGAGTTCAAAGAAGGGCTATCAATATGGTGAGGCAACTGTGAGGAATCGTTAAATAAAATAAGTATGTTTAGCCTGCAGAAGAGGAGGCTTAGGGAGGTAGACAACAGCCTTTGTATATCTAAATGTTCGTCATGTTGAAGAAAGAGTGGGCTTATTCTCTAGCTTCTCCAGGTAAGAGGACCAAAAACAATGAGTTGAAGCTATAGGAATAGATTCAGGTTACATATTAGAAGGAATTTCCTGATGGTAACTGGTACAAATCAATGGGACAAGTTACTTTGTAAAATGATAAGTTACCTTTTAGTGGAGGTCTTCAAACACAGGTCAGATCGCCATGTGTCCAGACTGCTTTAGCACATCCTGCACTGGACAAATTGTTGGACTAGATACTCTGTGAGATCCCATCCAACTCTTTAACCTCTTTAATTTCTTATATGACAGTTGTATACATTCATTTGAAATAACTTTCTGGGAAATACTTTTGAATAGGCATGAATAGTATTGCTTTGTAAAGTAGTGTATTTCAGTTTGTACAATTTAGCCTTCTTTGGATTTCACATAGAGAATAGAAGGATCTGCTTTTTGGCCCTCCAACCATATTAAAGCCGAAGATATTAGCTCCTTCCACATGTTAGAAAGACAAATATCTGTATAGCTCCTGGAACTATTTAGAGTAGGAATATCCAACTAAATTTCATGGTAACCTTACATGGAACAAATTCAACCTATAAAACCTGATGAAAAATTACATCACAGATGGTGATACAAATTAAGCTAATTGACATCTTATGAGGAGGAAATTCCTGATTAGAATTTCTCTTTATTGTTTTACTTTTTATTGAGATTTTGTTTACATAATCATATCCTTATATATTTTTGAAATTTCAATATTTCAAAGTATTTTTATAATATGCCCAGAAAACAAAAGCTATTCAGAGGATTAAAATTAAACTCAAATAAATAAATTCAAAATAAAGAAGCTGTTTTTAAAAAAAAAAATGATGTTAGACATTTTATTTGGAATCAGATGACCATTATATGTAGATATGATTTAATTTTTAAGATTTAAATAGTGATGCTTCTCTCATAGAAAATCTGTAAATATTATACACTGTATTGAAGGATAAATTCTATATTATTTGGATTTGATAGTCAGATAAGTACTTGATTATAGATTCTAGTTGAGTTTCAAGTAATTACTTTTTTCTTTGCATTTTCTGTATCCTCCAAACCCCCTGAACTATGTATTTAGGAAAATGTAGATCTATTTAATCTACCTCATCGAAAGGATTAAAAAGCAATACAAGGATAGTTCAGTTACTGTATCTTTGAAATAATTCTACATTTTTGTACTTTAGAAAATGGAGATGGAAAGTACTAAAAAGTTTGTTAACTTGCTCTTCTTCTCCTTTCCTACAGTACCTCCTCCATCAGGATATGTCTGTTTTATTCATATTTGAATATGAATTATGGATTTTCAATCTCATGTACAAAATTAAATAATTTCAAGTTTCATATTTCTAGAGTGTTGTAATGTAATTCCCCATCCAAATATTATGTATCAGCACTTTATATTTTGGGAAAATGTGCAGCAAAATATATAAACATAAATGTTTTTAATACATAAAATTGCTTGCAAAATGCTTATCTGAGTAAAAAGATATATACAAAAATGTACTGTATATTTACTGAAAAATACAAGTATAAGTATTCATCTGTACTTTAACAAATTCTAACTGCAGCAGAAAATTAATAAAGAAAAAGAAAGATAAGAAAATGAGAAATGGATAGTAACCAAAATTGATAGCTGTCCCAGGAATAGGCAAACTTGATTATGTGAATTATTTTGATCAGTTTCTATCAAATTCAAACAGAATATTAAGAGAATATTCAGTCTGACAAGAGATTCCAGAAGCTGTAGCTCAAAAAATGTGAAGGCCACTAGTGTGCTCTTTTATTTTATTAATTTAATTCTCTATGCCAAATTTCTCATTTTTATCATTTGAATAAAATATGTTTTTTATGAGATTGAAGAATACTAACCTATTCTTTCTTTAAAACAGCTATTCTATTTTAACCAAGTTCAGTGACACAAAATAGTGAGCATCTACTAAAGGTGACAAAACCTTTTGCAATTTCTACTTTTCATTTAAGAAATACTATAGCAAGTGGTATATATCCTGCACCTCAAAAATGAAATAGATAAAGAGTATTTAGTAATATTCCAAAAATGAACCAGTGCTTGAAAACTGGAAAAAAAACATCAATAGAAATAAAAGAGATCTATACAATGAAACAACATGTTATTCATTCAGAACTGAATAATTTTTCTATGCTTTGGAGGCTTGAGCCAAGTTGGTTATTTCTGGGGTAATGAAAATACTTCTAGTTTACATTAAATTCAAACACTGTTAGTTGAAATTTAATCATCCCATGGATAAAAAATTTAGTTAAGTACAAAAAGCTTGCTGAAATAGGAAGCTTGTGTGATTAAATATTAATAAATATCTTACACATAAGATTAAAAGGAGAGTGATAAAACTAATTTGTTGCAAAATTACAACAAAGACAGTCTGGGTTATTGAAAGCTTCCTTTTCCGTTACTCTAAAATTGTCCAACAATGTAAAATAAAGTATCAAAATGATTGCATGCATTCTGAAGGAAGTTTTTTCTTATTCTTTTGCTTGGTTTGGTCCTCATGTAAAATGAACGTTCAGTTTCTATAGTCCATTTCTTACGAAGATAAGCTCATCTATATTTGCTTTGCCCACTTTATAACAGTTCATAGAACCTTATCCCAAAAAAGAACATAATCTCAGAATCAAATTATGTTCTGCTCTGAGTAAATTGTTTTTCTTTTTGGAGAAAAATGTGTGAGGAAACCTGAGAATGGAGTTTCTGAACTGTAGAGCCACCAGTAGGAAAATCCTGCTATTTGATCTGTTCAGGAAAAAAAAGATGGAGGGTTCCTGAAGGTTCCTTTCACAATTAAAATATTAGCAAGTTCCCTTCCCTGGGTCTCAATACAGAAGATTAGGTTAGCACTCCTGGAGGCAGCATTGTCCATTTGAAATGCAAAGAATGAAAACTACTCACAGTCCATTTCATTCACATTTTGCAGTTTAGCTTATTATGCCTGGATTTCAGCTTCATCTGAGATGTTTAGACACTTCGGAGCCATTTAGTAAGATATTTCTCCCTCCGGAATTATTACTATAAACAAAGAAAAGGGAAGGAAATCGTACATAATTACTTTGCTTAACCCATTGTGCACTTAAAGATAATGAGAAAGGGTTCCATTGAAAACACATGAAAATGTCTCATTAAATATAAAGTAAGACATGAATGTAATGAAAGCTTCAAGGCAATCTTTTATGTATTAGTTGTAAAATCCTTACCTAATTAAGCTGCTTGAAGTAATATGCCTATAGTATTGGAAGTTTCTAATCATTGCAGAAGCCCATTTGTAGCTTCTTTTGGAAAATTACAAAGTGCTTCCCAGGACTGAAATTATTTTTACATTTTTGTTTTTATTTGTAAAGTTCTTTCAAGGAATGGTGCACTTTTCTTCCCTACAGTATATCAGAGTGTTAGAAGTTTAGAAATTGGACCACAGTCCATTTATCAAATGCTACAGATTATAATCAATCTCCCCATTCTAGAATAAAGAGATCAATCTATTGAAGCATTATCCAATGTTGACATTTAACTTTATGTATATTTTTATATGGTAAAATTCAAGCCCTTCTCTGCATTACTTTTCAAAATTTAGGTAACTGATGTGACTGGTATTGACATCTGCTCGTTTGCATTTCACTTCTTTATGCTTCAAAGCAGCTAACAAAAATACAATAATGAAAGTCAACAGTAAAATAAAACAGCAAATTTAAACAGGAATGGCTGCAAGCTGCAATTAAGACATTGACTGTAATCATTCTGGTTGGGAAAGACATAGAGAGGCAAATGCCATAAAAAATAAATACCATTGAAATGTCTAAAATAACTGGAAGGACATTCCTTATTACTAAAAATACTAAACAAACATCTATGTAAAGAGCTCCATAGATTGTGTCAACAGTGTGACCGCAGTGAGAAGAGTCTGCCTCCAGGAATACTAACCTAATCTTTTACATGGAGAAACGGAAGAAAACATGCTCATATTTTAATGGTGAAAGTATTGAAAGTATTTCAATTTGATACTTTGATCTTTACCAAAGTACAACTTTAAAAGTTCTAAAAGTTTAAATTTATGAACCTAGAAATAGACTAGAAGCCACTGACATAAGGAAGTCCTGATGGTGAAATATAGAAACCCCTCATTCTGAACCAGTTGTCACCTCCAAATTCCATTTAAATGGACAGAGAGATACTAATACAATTTATAAGATTACTCTCATAAACTAGTTTGGATGTGATTATGGCCAAAGGATGATAGCTGGGCAAGGCTGCAACAACTATTTGCAGATAAGAGGCCAGAAGAAGAAACTGAAAAAGACATAATAAGCTATCCAATTCCATATTTGTATGTACATTTTTAGGTTCTTGGAGAATATTGTGATCCTGTCTACTAAGAAATGAAAATAATTTTCTAGGACTACTGTTAAGAAATAACTATTAATGATCAGGATAAACTCATTAGGATATTTAGTTTAGTTTGTTGCACTTTAAAATGTTTTTAAGAGACGAAAAAAGAAATTTTCAAGAACGTTTTTAAAAGAGAGTAATTTGTAATTGACTCACTTTACAGGACTGAGCTGAGATGTTGGGAAATCTGTGATCAGGTTAGGCACTTCAATGGTCACACAGATTATGATTGGTATTAATCTTTGTAAGATTTTCTTCGTCTTGTCTGTCCATTTCTAAATTTTTGGTTGTTAACAATTGACATACATTGGATACATTGGAACTCAATAAAAAATATTGAGTTACAGAAAAAGTTTATGATATATCAAATTGCTCAGTTAGCACAAGAGGAAAAGACCCACTGAGAATGTATGAAGTAATTATCAAAATAATAGGCAGCAACATCATACCTTCCAGATTAAAAAAAAAATGAGTATGCAATTATGTCATTTGGGCTATAGTTAATTATTGCTTTCCTTTCCTAATTATTCCTGCAGTGAGCAACCTTCACTAGCTAGATTTACAATGCAAAATATAATACATTTTAGAGTAGATACATGCTAAGCTTCCAAATAATCTTAATATTCAATGACAAGGGAAACTGAAGATTCAGAAGGAAATGCAGCTCTTTGGAATTAAATTGGAAAAGGTGCTCCAGAGTATGCAGCAGTGCAAATGTAACACTTGTCTGCAACTGTTTTAAACAGCCATATCTTTTCCTTGGACCAATATAGCTGCTACATAATTCTGGGGAAAGAGGCGCAGTTGCTTTAAAGAATTGTTTCTTTGTATTTCCATGTACAATGAAGCATCTTCCTGAAATCACATCCATAATACATACAAGATACTATTGTAACTGATGTTCTCACAATGGTCCATCTAGGCATATGCTACTCAGCTGTGTTCATCTTCAAGTTGCCCTTTTCTCATTTTCAACAAAGTTTCTGTATAAATATGTCGAGTGACAGTTTTATAAACATTTATGAATATATGTTACAGATTATATTTCTCAAGCATTCCCCCCCCCCATTTCCATGGGGCTTCTGTCATCACCTCAATTTTTTTCCAGCCCATCAGTTCTCATTAGTCTAGACAAATCTATTTGTATCAGGAGAAATGCAAAATAGGAAGGACTATGCTCTGGTTGCATATTAATAAGACATATTTAGCCAGTCACAAAAGGAAATAAGTGTTTCTTTTGCTTTTACAAGAACAAGTACAGCCATTTAATGGCAAGGTATGGTTAAGTAATGTCTGATGTTGATCCAGTTTACTTTTCCTGAAAAGGATACCAAAACTACTTAGGCCTCTTTGCATGATTATTTGAAAGTGTCATGCTGGACTACAACAAGGAGATAATTTCTGTCCGTATCTTGTTCAGTCTGCTTTTTCAAGATACAGTATAAAAATAATGTGTAAATTAAAATAACAATCATTTATGTTGTTTCAGTTCTTAGCTCAAGAAACTGAAAGACTGTATTTTCTTGGTAGACTATTTCTTACATTGCTTTTTATACAAGGAAGGCCTACTGATGCCTTCCATTTTTTTTAATGATTAGGTTTGAAGTCATACAATTTCAGGATCCTACAATCATTTTTGTGAGAAGCTTCTTATTCAGTGGCTCAGATTTTCTATGAATCTCATTAGGATTCAGATGTGCAAGTCTTCTAATCAAGTACAGTATGAATATATAACCAAGGATTTGTGCAATAGTTTCCAGTACCCACCCAAATCATTAGGGCACTATCCTTACGTATGCCAAAGAGATTATTCTTGTTCCAAAGTCCAGACAGATTAGAAAAGACATCACAGACATGGCTGGATCTTGAGAAATATCCCTTCATTTCAGCAATTTCCCAGTAAAGAAGCAGAACGTTGCATTTTTTCATCTGCCTGATTATAGCTCTTTTCTCCCTATACTTTACCTTACTTCCAAATCAGACCTTTACTATTTCATCCAACTCAACCATTATGTAAAGTTGTTCAGAAGTCAGTAACTCTCTCGACTGGTCTAGCTGCTCATCACAGAATATTTTCCAAAAACAGAATAAAATCATATATGATATGGCAGTGGAGGCTGTTTGAAATGGGCCCTATTTAGCTGGACAAAAAAAATCCAGAAAAACAATAACGCTGTAATGTGTCTCTATGGGAGACACCCTGAAGCAGAGGCTGAGAATGCTACTGACCTGCTCCAGTCTTAAACTTCCTCTTCTCATCATCCCATGACTGAGGACAGAGATGCTTTCAAGAGATTAGAAATAATTCCAGAAGCCATGCTTTGTAAAGTTTCTATATGCAGCCTGTCCTGTGCTTTCCAGCATGCACATGCACGCACGCATGCATGCACACGCACACACACAAATGAAAGTCATGAAAAAGCAATATGTAGCAATAGCAGAAAAACATCAAAAGACCCTCACAATGCATGAGGACACAGACCTATCCTAGTTAGATCTTGGTGAGAAAATGTGCACATGCAGATAAACGCAGGGATATGCAGCATGTGAACAAAACAGAAACACACATACCAACACAACACAGGCAGATACACACATGCAAATTCAATACATTACAGCCAAACACACATATCCAGGTGCAGTACATTACAAAAGACAGTACATACCCTTCCTTTGGCCACTGTTAATAAAGAAATTGGAAACAATTTCAACAGCCATACTCTGCATTTTTCCTTTTCTTATTTGTACCTTAGATTATAAAATTATGTGCTAAAAGACATAACATAACATTTCACTCCTGCTCTTATCGACACAGAATCACTTGTTTTGATGGATGACTGTAGAAATAAAATGAAATCAATAAATAAATCTAATTGAAGTTACATTTTCTTTCACCTACCAATTACATAGTTTTATTGAGGACAATACTGATGTCATCAAACTGGATATCTACAATTTCAGTTGCTTGAAATGTGAGTAGAATGTGGATATGAATGTTCCCACTCTGTTCCCCTATCAAATATATTTATCATTCCAGAAGTTATTTTCTCTATTAACAAAGGTAAAACCAATTTGGTGGTTTAACACAGCAAATACTCTTTACAAGATTAAGGAGCAGAATTCCCTGGAAAACTCCTGCCTATCCTGTTGCTTATCACTCTCAAAATCACTTCCAATTGGTGTCAAATGGACACTTGGTATGGCAAGAGGAATTCCTCTTAACAGAAAGTATTAGAAATGTTATCAAGGTTTTCTATAGGATATCATGAAATTCTTTCCAGCTCAAAATAAAGATCCATATGTGCTTCCAAAGTTTCAGATGTTTTGTGAACATCTCTGAGTATCCTGAATGTAACTTCCATACTTTAATGGTTAGTGGATGCAATATTATCTCCAATCAGATGAGGAGATGAACTGAACATTGAAAAGTAGACCACAAATCAGGAGGAAATGCAGGAACTAACTGTGGCTAATGATAAAGATGGAGCAGTTTTTCAGTTTTATATGCCAGTTTATTACAATCTCTCACGAAGGAAGGAGTTTGAGTGATATTATTCATATATGCTTTGGGTTCATTCATTCATTTTTTTTAAAAAAAAATACAGTATTTAAAAGATTGTTCTTTTAACCTACATTTATTTAAGATTTTTTTAAATTAGCTTAAATTACAGCACTAAAAGAAAATGATCCATTTTTGAAAATTTAGAAATGGTACATACGATCTAATTGTAAAGAACATCATTAAAACAAAACCAAAAAAGTGCACTGAAAACTGAAACATTAAGCATATGAAAGTTAACGCTAGAAAGTTAATACTCTGAATGTTTACATTTCTTCTAAACTAAAATTAAAAATATTATTCCAGTGACAATATAGAACTGCGTAAGCTTCAAACACTGTGCATTGAAACCTCTACAGATATGACTTCAGGATCTCCCTCTGCTACCCAGTAGATGAGTCCCTTCTTGGTAATTTTCAGGTTCAAGCTATTCAGCTTGCCATGATGGCCAGAGTTTACCTCTAGTAGTAGAAATATTTTTTTCAAGATCCATGGCTGAGGAATATGAGTGGTAAAGAGTTTTTGTGCTCACATTGTGGCTGGCAACTGTGAGAACAGAATGCTGGACTGCAAGACTTCTGCATCCGATCCACTAGGGCTCATCTTAACAGTAGTTTGATTCCAAAAGAATAATTTAACCATGGCATATGTGGCATATGTTGCTTTCTATATTCTTGTAAGTTAGCTGTGTTTCACTGATGTGCATCCAATTAGAGATGCTTTAAAACCCATTAAGTCCAACTAGTAAGAGTTAATGGCCTTGCCTCCAATGGAAACAGGTAGAAATTGGCATTAATTAAAATGAAATGAAATCCTTGATAAATCTGGGAATTGTACCTTCTCGCCTTCATGATACGCTTACAAGGTTCAATTATAAAAAGAGAATGAAAGAACACAGAAAAAAGAGACCTGCACTTTATAGAGAACATTTCATTATTAAAATTTCTTTACATTGTTAACTAGGCTTACTTTTCTGTTAATTTATTCTTAGAAAGTTGATTTTTATTGTTAACAGCACCAGCAATGAAAATGACTCACATTTAAAAAATAAATAAGTCTAGCTATATCCTCTTGAGTAGGATTTTTGTGCCACAAGGAATCTATCAACCTGAATAAAGTCAGGCCAAAGCCTTTAAAATCAGGGGCTATGAAGTTCTTTGAAACAGAACTAATTGAGCTTTAAATACCTGTTTAAGAGTGATTTATATTTCCAAATGAGATTTTTGTTCAGTTGATTAGTTTAACATATATATTTCTTCATAAATGCATTTAAAGCAACTGAAGTCTTAAAAACAACCCCAAAAGATTTGCTGTGGTCTTTCAGTGCTTATTTCTTAATATTGCAAGGAAGATCAGCTCAATTATCAGAAAACCAAAATGATGGCACTTCTGGAAGATAGATGGCCACAAGATTGAGTTGGTCTCCTATTTCAAATACCTGGGAGAAGTCCTTCATTCTGTCAACAGTAGGAAACACCATGCAGACTAGGTTTCTTTTTTATATATATAATATTTTATTAATTTTCTATTATTATAATGCATTAGTGCTCAATGAACAATGTGTTTTCTGGGTTAATTTGTTTTGTTTAGTAATACAAGTTAAATTCTTACTCTCTATCCCATTGTTCCAGTCATTGATAAAATAAATTCCATGTTTGAAAGTATTCTGTATCTTCTTTTTCTTTAATTCCAAACTTTATGCTCCCTTACACCCATTTAAAGCTTCCACCCCTCCTTTTAGATTCCTTTTAGACATCTTTTACCCTTTTGTTTTATATTTGTTTAGATTTTATAATAATTATTTTTACATCGATTTGTTTTTATCCTTTTTTATTGTACTCCTTCTCTTTGATCATAATAAATATTTGATTTGATTTTACACTTAGTCATTGTTTGGTGGAAGAATAAACTTTGAACATCATACAACACTCCATCAAGTCTTCACTACAGGGCCTTCAAACAATCAGAGATGCGACAATAGAGGACGATGAAATCAAAGTCTCAGTTGTTGACACAGCCCTGTTCACATTCATAGATCTGGAATTAATCAAAGAATCTATGATCACATTGCTCCATGGCACACCTGACTTAATCAAATGCAGGAAGATTGAAACACCCAGGATTATGGTTCTCATAAACCTCTGCCTAACCACATACTTCCAATTTGATGGACAAATTTACCAACAAATTAAAGGCCTACTTATGGGATCACCGCTTTCAGGACTTATAGTGGAGGTCATTATGCAACATCTAGAAGCCGGATGTGAACAATGAGGTTCACATCACCATTCAAGATGATTTTTAAACAAAGGAATTACAATTTCAAAAGGATATTTATAAACTGGATAAATGTTCTCTTTTGTTCACTCATGTTGCTTTTGTCTGACCTGTATTTTATGAAATCTGCATTTCAGTATATGTATTTTAAAACTCAGTTTCTCAGGTACATACTTTCTCTCAAGGTTTTCTCTCAAAATACCTTTTTAAAAATGGACTTTGCTTAGTTTCTTGAGTCAATAATAGCACCAAAACATTCTGAAAGTCCAAAAGCTTGGAAATAATGAAATCTTGGTCAGTAGAATAGTTTGGACATGTAAATCATGTTAATTTAAATCTAAAAATCTATTCATGCCCCTTACAATTAAGAAGAAAATTAAGCTCCAAGAAAGGCAGTGTTGTGTAATTGTCACCACCAAGAAGATGTAGAAGAAATATGACAAAATGTTTTAAGAGAGTAAATGGAAGTGATCCTTTAATAGAGAATCCACCATGATGTGGACAGATGGCAATGAATGGACTCCTCATTTCCCATGCAGGCACTCCTTTTCTGAAGAATGATATAAACATGGAAATAGGCATTGCCACCTCTTGTCTGCTGTTGCAGTACATGTGTTTAACTCGAAGCTGATCAGGGTCCTCAACCATCTTTTTGCATATCCTTACTTTACAGTAGCTGTTGTTCCTTTACAGTAGCTGTTGTTGTTTCTCTTGAGCTCCTGAAATATAAAAAAATATTTTTAAAATGTGATAATTTATACAGGCTGCTGCCATGTGTATAATACACACTGACAAAAGCAGGTGTCAAATTACCTGTGAAAAAAACACAATCTCTTTTTGCAGTTCTGTGTTTGTCCTTAACAACTTCAAAGCAAATAAAAAGGTTATTTCATGCCAATACATTTTTAATAATGATAAATATTGGAGAACTATATTCCTCATTATCTTTTAAAATCCACAAAATCTGGGGAAAGGGAAAGAGACTGAAATAAGAAAACAAGCCGAAATAAAATTTGACCTTATCACGATGTGTTGTTTGTCATTGATGACTGTCTTCTGCTCAAGCTGTGAATAATACAAATTGGATGTGGTTTAATGCAGTACAGATTAATCACTAGTGCATAACTCGAGTTTTACATATTCGGCATGCAACTTTTGGCTATATATTCTGTTTAGCAGTGGTCATATATTTTTAGCTTGAACATTTTGATATCAAGTAGGAAGGAATAAGACAAAGTGAATGGCTGAAATAGCTGAGTGTGCATTGAAAAATGAATGCTGGAACTGTCATGTGGAATATTAAAACTGAAATGAAATTGGCTTGTCTTGTATTTTGACAAATTCTGCATTTCCCTTTTAGGAAAAAGGAATAATACTTCACCTTCAGAAATTCCCAAATTTGCCTGGTAGCGAGCATAAAAATTGCAATATGTCTTTTAAATACTTTTGGCTTCAATGACTGAATCTTCACTGACATATTGCAATACATTTGGGGAATTGGTGTGGCAAGAGTTGGTACAGTCCAACAACTCTCTGACTCTCTGCCTAACTACTTTTTTATTTTGACTGACGAAGTTGCTTGGATCGGCAATGAATTGATGAGCATTAACAAATTTTGGTCCAGTTGCCGTGATTCAGCCTAGATACTTTGGCCTGGATGACTGAGTCTTCATTGAGTACTGTGTCCAGTTCTAAACACTACACTTCAGGAGGGATTTCATCAAGCTGAAGTAAATTCAGAAGAGACTAATGTGGGAGAAGAAACGAAAAGCTAAACCCTTTGAAGACAGATTGAAAGAGACAGGTATATTTAGATTTGAAAACTGTTACATTACTGAAAGGATGTAACACAGAAGAAGTGTAAGACCTATTATTTGTTCCAAAGAACATGATTTAAGTTACTGGATGGGAGAATTGCACTGAACATTTGGGAAAAAAAATATTAATGATATCAGCAATTCAACAGTACCAACAATTCAAGCTGCTCCACAGCTTTGGTGAATTCCCTTCACTGGATGCGTTTAAGCAGAAAGTAGACAGTCACAGTAGCTTTAATCTGGATTCCTTTTCTGAGCAGTGTTTTGAATGTGAGGGCTTAACACTTGTCTTCTAACTCTGTGATTCCCTTCTATAATTCTAGATGCAAGGAGGTGGTTCTTATGGTGAATAAGCTACTCAGAGGAAAAGCTTATCTTTTCACTCTGGTATCATTGAAACAGATATCAGACATAGAGCATATGAAAGAAGAAAGGGGAAAGTTTCTATCTGCAACATGGAAATATTTTCAGGAGTCTTTCATAACTTTGTGTAAGGAAGAGAGAACCTACATCATAATAATAACTGAGCAAAAATGCAAGCTTCCCCTATCTGCATGCTGCCTTTCGGTAAAGTCTCTTTGCCTATTATATATAATGTAATATTTTAAGTTATATAATAAGAGATATATCTTCTGAACACACTTCTGATTTGGCCCTCAGTCAGCCATCTAAAGAAGTGGAACCAAAATGGCTTATTTTACAGAGTTTTTGTGAAGCCAGATATATGTATCTTATATATGTACTTAATATGCCACTTAAACAGATATATTCTCCTGTTACTAGAAGAAAGATAGCCATGAACTTGAGTGGATGTCTATTCATGTAAAATGTAACGCCGCCTCAGCTTACAATTCATTTCCCTTGGTACATTGCTCTATAATGTGAGATGCTTTTTTCTGGCAAAGAATTGTTGAGTGACACTGCAGAGAGCAGTGAAGGAAGACTCAGCAATATCATGCCTCACTTGCTCTGCTTTAACAGATTCAGCTAGAAAATGCAGTTATTTGCAGCTAAACATTGGTTGTGTCTCTAATTTATAGATTCCTGTTAAACGAGTGTAATAAACTATATCAGAGATATAAATGCATTTATGTCTCCTCAAAAACAACAACACCAGGCTGTTGTTTCAAGAAGTTGAAATGCTACAAAATTATAAACTTACTGCAAAGTGTTAAATATATGATTTGGAATCAATTTGAGTGAATCTCTAAATTGAATTAACTCTCTGGACTGAGCTGACAATTCAAACTGAATTATAAAGTTGATCACAATGCTTATGTGAAAGTTCTTTTCATGAATCAGTTCAGAAAAATATGTAATATACTCCATTTTTCTAACATTCAAATAATTAGATTAACAATCTCAGTTAAATTGATGCTTCAAATCAGATAGAAGATCACCTGGACACTTCTAATTGTCAACATTTTACTATATTTACTATATTTGTTTTCCTAAGAATCAAGATTTGGTGAAATAAATGATTGCCATGCTAGGCATATTATTTTGTTTCCAGTCAACACATTCAAAGACTTTTACTACATGTTCTGAGCTTAGAAAGGACTAAAATATTAATTCCAGCTTAGCAAGACGGTCTAGATTTCCATCTCTAGGGATTCTATGCAGTAGTGGGATTCAAATATGTGAACCACCAGTTCTCTGTGTTGATGCCACTTCCAGAAGTCCATTCTGGGCCTGAGCAACAAAAAATTAGCTACTGGTTCTGCTGAAGTGCTGCGAACTGGCTGAATCCCACCACTGATTCTATGATTTTGCAAAATTAAAATTCAGTAGCAGATTAAATAAGACTGGGTTAAAATGATACTAAGTTGTTTTACACCTTCAAAATATACTTTATTGATATAGGATGTATCATTGAGTGATATTATCATTGTCTGAGTTGTCTAACCACCAGTGAATCTGATTTTAATTGACTTTCTGCTTAATGTAATTTAAATCTTCAGCTTTTCTATTACAGCTGCAGCTATGGACAACTTTATACCTTCCACACAATGGTGTACACACATACATTAAAGTACTGATAGATTTAACAGTGAATCAGGCTAATTTTAGAGGTATCATTGGCATTACAATTGATCAAAGTACATTGGGTTGCTTAGTATATTTCCAATGATAATTAAACTCAGATTTTTTTCCCAATATATCTTTATCATTGATAGTCTATTTATAAGGCACAGGAACAAAGGAGGTTGTATTATATAGAGTAAAAAATCTTAAATTTCTCCAGCCAATTTCTTTTGATTGTAACAGCTTTCACAGAAGAAATTCTTGGCCCTTTTTAGATGGCACCTAGGATCTCTTGCATATAAAGTATGCACAATGTGAAACTTTTCATGAAATTATTTTTTTCTTACATAATTCAGTGAAATGAGTTAAGCAGAAATGATATAATTAGTCAAAATAACACGGTGGAAATATATAAATTATAAAACTACCATATTTGGGCTGTAGATGTCCAGACCACCATTAGATGGTACCAAATCATTAGAGTTTTCTGTATCTCTTTGCTGCTATCTAGACTTTTGGAGATTACCACTTCATTTATGGTAACACAAACAAATAAGTAAATAACCTGAATGTTCTAGATACTTAAGTAATCATTACATTACAATATCAACCTATAATACAATTGAAAATAGAATACATTCTGGCCTATACCTTCATTTAATTATCTACATTCACAAATTATTCATGTGAAGAATATCCAAGAAATCTAAGGGACAATACTCCTTGTTAGCTCCTCTTCTAACATCACACAAGTTTCCTGCCCCCAATTCTTATTCACTGTCATCGGCAACAAAAGAGCTGAGGTGTGCCTGTAGGTGTGTATGTGCACCTGCATAAACACATATGCACATTTACAGTTGCTATATAGATTTCAAAGCAAGGTATGACAAATCTTACTGATGTGAACTTACTACTCCTTTAATTCTGTTAAAAATAAAATTCTACTTATTATTATTAATAGTTTTTACACTACAAGTTGTTAACAGAGTCAAACAACACAGTAAAAAATGGTTTTAGTGAATTCTGTATGAAAAAGTAATATAGAAGCCGATAGAGAAAAGTCTACCAATGCTGTTCGGTCGAAAAACACATACAGTTACTAGCTGTCATTGAATAAACAAGGAAATCGTAATTCCTCAGATTTAGAGTTTTTGTCTGCTCTGATATTTAGCTGCTACTTTTCAACTTAAAGGGCCCAATTACATAGGGATCTTTGGTCCAAAATGTGTGTTTCCAATAAAATCCTACATAAAAGATAAAACAAATTTAATTGCTTACCAAGATATTTGTTTCTTGAGCAAACAAAGCAACCCAAGTAGACTTTCCAATCATTTTGCTCATGCATTTTTCATTCTGAATCTATTAAGAAACATTATTTTGCAATTACATTAAAGTCAGTCTTAAAAATCACTTGCCTGCACTACTTCCCTCCCTTATGTGAAGGAGATTAATGAAATATCACAGCTTGGGCTACTGCACAATTCACTATAGAAATAAATAATATCACCAGAGAGTGCTGATAGACAAGCATATTTAATTCCTTGCACTCATGGACGCAGGCTATATCCCACAACATTTCCACTTTTGAATTCCAACCCACTTCTTCATTGGATATCTACTATACACTCTCTAAACAAAATCATGGTACTTACAGTATCTAGTCCATAGAATGCCTGCTAAATTGCAATTACTAACTCAATATTTATTGATAAAACAATTAAAAATGGGTGAGGAGCGATTCAGTAAGGAAAGGTAAGATGCAAGCAAGCTAAGTCAGAAGAGTATTGAGTAAGATTTTGATAGAGAAGAGGAATTTGCCTAATATGCCTAATTATTATTATTATTATTATTATTATTATTATTGTTGTTGTTGTTGTTGTTGTTGTTGTTGTTATTGTTATTGTTATTGTTGTTGTTGTTGTTATTGTTGTTGTTATTATTATTATTGTTATTATTATTATTATTATGTATAGTGGGATAATACATGACTTACCTGGAATGAGGTCTCCTCTGGGATCTGTCTCTAGCATCATCTGTTAGCAATAAAGAAGCCTGTAAATAAGTGGCTGCAATGCAAAGGCCTCTCTGCCTCATGGAAAACAACTAATTTGGATGGTGTCCCAAATAACATGAAAATCTATAATAAGCAGTTTTCAATGGACTAATCAGTTTAATTGATGAGGGTACATCACCTGACTGATTTTCCTGTTTCTTTGTTAAAAATTTTATGTGAGTAGATGTCGATCTTTTCCAACTGATCACATGCTTATTGTGTGTAGCACTAAAATTTACATAACTAGAATATAGATCTATAAATATATATTTCCATTATTATTTTAAACAATTAACTTTAAAGAAGATAAAAAAGTTTTTTTTCTCCTTTAAATCTTTTTTAATAGTTTATAAATACTGACTGTTTCACTGGAACTGTTATAGTTTATCATGTATTTAAGACCGTCTAAAATATGAATTATTGATAGGCTCCAAGGAACAATGAGGTCTCATCATCTAAATATTTATTCAGTGTGTTTCTGAAAGGATACTACTGACCTCATATAGACCATAAATGTTCCAAGTGGTCTATTGTGAGAAGAGTTACAGACCTTCCTTGAAAACAGAACTATGACCTGGTTTTTGAGCAAAATGCTATATGAGAAACATACTATATAAACTGCAAAATTTTTTATATATTTCTGTGTGGCATATATATTATATATTATATATATTATGTACCATTTCCAAAAAAGGCTTTCTAAATAAAACAAGCAAAACACGACATGTTTGAATGTTTCAAATACAGGTTAATGTGAGAAATCATGCAAATCACAAGGATAAGCTAATTTTTCATATGCCTCATCAGTCTGAGCAAGAAAGGACTTCTATTGGTATGGTGTACAACTAACTGAAAATATAAATCTCATGCATAAGTTACATAAGTATTTGCGGGTGAGTATATATAGATGTACAGTCAACACTACTAACATCGGATGTTCTTGCTTTGACAACAGATGGAAATGCAGCCATTTTACTCTTTTGCTTTTAGAATTAGTTGATGCTGGGAGGAGAATGTGGATGAAAGTCCAGTTAGTCATAACAATAATAACTCAGGCGTGGGAATCCAAGATTATTGCACCCAGAGTTGATAAAGATTTGGCGGTCTGGAGAGCTGGGGAGAAAGCCCACACTTCAAGCTAATTGGGGAATGTGATTTATGACAGTTAATTGGAGGAGGGAATTGTGTTTTGTTGCTTTGTGCTCAGGGGAGGGGAATTCAGTTTTTGGCTTTAACTATGTAATGCCGATGCTTTGTTTCTCGAATAAAAGTTTCTTTAAGGTAAACAATGTCTTGAAGTTCTTTTGAAGAGTTTCATCTGTCGGAACCATGACATGTACCTTTAGAATGATAATTAGTTACATTAACTTTTATTTGATTATTTTTTACATAAATTGTGGTGCAGCTATACTTGCAATAAAATCTACAGTTCGGGCTATCAGAAGGTAGAAAAGGACAACTTAAAATGATCATGTGACTAAACCAATGCTCCTAAGGAGAACATTGTGGCTTTTTATCTAAGAAAAGAGATGTGTAAAGAGCAACATGTTTTTCATGGCATAGAAAAAACAGAGATGGAGAATTGACTTTCTCCCTAAAAATGCTAAATTCCAGATCAATACAAATGAATGATGCAAAGTTCACAACAGAGAAAAGCTTGTTTACACAGATGGGTACCAACTTGGAGAGCCTTAAGTGGAATTAGGCAAATTCACAAAGGATAAATCTATTAGTGGCTAGGACTATCAGGACAAATATGTTATTTCTCCATTAAATCTCTTCATAAAATTGCTTTTTCTCCTAGGGCTGTGCAGGAATCTAGGGCCAAAGGCAAAAATGTGATTTAGAGTGCAGAGGATCACACTGTACATAGTCTTAACTCATTTTTTTCTTGTTTTTTCATAACTGTCTAGTGACATTATAAGCAGAATATTAATAACTACCCCAAAGTGATGAGTTTCTATAAATGATAAGTCTATAAATAACTGTGCTGCAAAAAGTATACAACCATTTCCTAGTAGCAAGGAATCAAAGCAAACAAAAATGAATATAAGAAAAGCTGATGAATTATTGATTTTATAATTCCATTTTTAATGCTGTAAAATTTTGCTAAAGAATATGGTTTTCTATGAGATATATGAATTCTACTTAACTCAAAATATGATTCTCAAATATAGTTTGGTTCCCTAGCAATTAAAACTCTCAATGGATTTATAAGAAAAAAAATGATTATTCTCAGTGCATACATGAAAATTACTAATGATGTGTTAGTAATTTTATTTGCACATTCAAGATTGTGGTGAAACTTTCCTACTATAACCTATATTTTTTTCTGTGGGTGATGCATGAATGGATGTGGTAGACCATAATGATACTCGAAGATACTTTTAAAAATATAATTTAACAATAAAATATGAAAACTTAGTAAAAATTGTTTACAGTGCATTTTGTTGTAATGCATTAAGATTTCTCTTGAGAAATATTTAAAACAAACATGATTTCCATAACATGAATTTGTATTTTAAGAAATAAGAATAAATTGAAAGGAATGAATGAATGAAAAACACTGCAGAAATATTTGGAATTTGAGAGCTACCCAAAAAAAATAATATAATCTGACTTGTACCCGTGTTTTCAGTAGTTCTTCTCACCCATACCAGATGAGTATATTCTGCATCAGCCTTTCGGCGCTGGATACAGTAGCAATGTGCTAAAATTTGTGGGATTACTAGCCACTATGGGAAAAGCAACCTATTAGCCATGTCAACTCAGAATTCTGAGAACTTCATTCCCAAAATATCTGAAAGCTGCAGAAGATTGTTCTATGTCTACAGGATTCCATCTGTAACTCACATTGCTTTTAATAACTAGTATGCAATCACATGACCTATTGATTTCCTGCTATAGTCTTTCAGATACCAGGAGGGGGAACTCATTTGGAATTAAAGTTTGGATCATATTTACATACAAAGTAAATATGAAGAATTTTCGATGCTAAACTAGCACAGAAAAGTTATCCTTCACTTATTGTACTTCAGTGAATTACGGGAGGCAGTTTTTTTGTAAGTTGTAAGGAAATTTGCATTCAGAAAGGAACTTTAAGGAAATAACTTTGAAAAATTTACATATGTGTGTGTGTGTGCGTGTGTGTGTGTGTGTGTGTCTGTGTTTACCAAAAATAGAAATGTGGAAGAAAACCCAGCTTTTTTTTTATTTGCCAGTGTAAAAAAGCTGTAAGCTCAGAGGTAAGATTTGTGTGTCTGAGAAATCCAGCCATAATTTGAAGGTCAACAGGCAAACATTTGCCAGTTATAGATCTGCTAGAAGTACAAAAGTTATGATAGCCCTCCGCTCCCTTTTGCTTCTATCAGCTTCTCATGCAAGCTTTTCCAAGCTATAGACTACTGCTTTAAAATATGATTCCCATTAGCCCTGGCCAACAAATTAAATTTCAGGAATGATGGCAATTTTAGCCCCCAAAACTAGCAAAAACTAAACTAAACAACTAAAGTAAAGTAAATAGCAAGCAGAGGTAAAACTATATAAACATTATAGAAATTTGAATATGTATTTTGCCAAAATAAGAAATAGAATGGTCAATTCCAGTGTATTGGAACACACAGTATTGTCCTGTCATTTCTAAGCTATCGCTTTATGAGTGCAATCGCTGAAGTTGATACAAAATGTTTCAATTAATATCATGAAAAGGAAATTAATTCTTGACTATATAAATGAAGTTTTGTTATGTTATGCTTTCGTGTAGATAAAAGTGAGTTTTCCCTAGAGTGATGTTTTTGTTTCAGACAATATCTGCTTTGACAACTGACATATCATTTAAACAGTGTTGGAAGGAGATATCTAAATTTCTGTGGTAGGGGGAAAAAAACATGAGTTAAATATAAGGTGTTACAAGATGCAAATGAAAGAGGAGAATTTGGTTTACCTGACTTAAAATTGTATTTTTCAGCTTGCTGGTTGGTTTTGAAAAGAAAGCTAAACGTGCATGAAAGGGGGGAGTAAAATAGAAAAGAAAGAAAAAAGTAGCTTTCAATCTTCTTTACAGCAGTAATAAGTACAATTATAAATTTTTCTCTTACTCTATGGTTACAACATAGCTCTTTTCTTTCTATAATCTCTATAATCTATTCTTTCTAATGATTAAAACCATAAATCATAACTTCATTTTTTTCCTGTTTCTGGCAAAAATTCTATGAGGGGTTTCCAGTCATTTCCTGACTTCATTCTTCTTTCTCCTTTCTCACCTTATATTAGTTTGTAATAATTTCAACATGTACTGTATATCCTCTGCTTCTGCCCATTACTTTCACTTTCTCCTAGCTTATTACATTCGAACCTTTATATTACTTTATATCCCTCTATTTATAATCTGTATATTACTTTCTAACTTTATATTGCTTTCTAACTTCAAATTACTTTATATGTTTATGACCTCCTTTGACAGAGATATTGCTTGTAGGCGAGGGGAATGCGATAGACATGATGCATTTGGCCTTCAACAGAGTCTCTCATGATATTATCCTAAATAATACAGTAACGTAAGACCTGAATGACCAGTCTAGATCAGAAGCAGAGTGGAGGGCCACAGGACTCTGTCCTTAGTCCTGGACAATTCAACACTTTTATATATAACTTTAATGAGAAAGATGAGGGGAAATCAGGGTTACACAAAGCTTTGATAATTGGCTAATATTTTAATAGAGACAAGTTTTAAAAAAGCCTAGATAGCCTTAAGAAATCAAGCTACCCATCAGGATCAACAAACTGTATGACTTATCATTCAGTATGGTTGGCTGCCACATGGAATATTGTTATCTCCTTTATTGGAGGTCTTCAAATAGAAACTTGACCACGTGAGTCCTAACATGACTTTCAGCTCTAGGATTCTAGAGTTCTACTCTTGAATATATTAGAATATCTTGGAAATATATTTTTATAATTTCCTTCTCCCCATTAAATAAAAAAGCAAAGAAAAAAGGGGTTATGTCAAGAAAAATATTCACTGAGAAGTGATATATTTTGAGAGAAAAGGTACATTTTTTTCAGAAACTGAAGCTATACAGATATACAATAAACTGTAACAAAGGATGCCTAGATTTATAAATAATAATCAGCATCTTGAATTGCATCTAAAATCTGACTGGTAACCAGTGCAGCTTACAAGGCGTAACTATTAAAGGTCCTAATGAGGAATGCTGATAATTGCCTTTGTTGCTTCATTCTGGACCTGCTGCGCTTTTTGAATGATGATGATGATAACAACAACAACAACAACAACAACAACAACAACAACAACAACAATAATAATAATAATAATAATAATAATAATAATAATAATAATAATAATAATAATAATAATAATAGTTAGAAGGGACCTTGGAGGTCCTCTAGGCAACCCCCTGCCCAAATGGCTGTCCAATCTCTTCTTAAAGACTTCCAGTGTTGGAGCATTCACAGCTCCTGGAGGCAGGTTGTTCCACTGATTAATTGTTCTAATTGTCAGGAAGGCAGCAATTGCAATAGTCCATATAATAAGTGACCAAAGCAATATTTCCTAAAAAAGCTTAACATTCTCTAAAATTCAAAATAAAGAATCAGGAATCTGGAAGATTTAATATTGTCCTGTGAGAGAAGATAGGGTTTTGTTTTGCTCCTGTGTTAAGAAACAAAAAGTAAGAAACATTGGACTTTTAGGGCAAATTATTCATACACTAATATCTGCTATTTATCTGCCATACATTTACATGCCCTACATTTTACTGATGATGATGATACCAATAACAACAATCTTTTTTAAGCTGTCCAAATTCCTATGTCATTGTGTAGTATAATAATTGGCTTTGTTGCTGGTTTTATTTAAGAATATCACAATTTAGAAGAGCAAGTTATGTAAAACTGAAACCATTAATAGTACATGGACTTCCCAATAATACCATAAATCTTGATTAATGTATAAGGGGATATTCTCATTAAGTAATGAAATGAAAAGCTGCTACTCCAATAATCATTAGGCTAAAACACTTTCCTTTGCCTTGCAAAACATATTAGCAAAATGGACTAGAGGCCAAATCATGCATTTTATACAGAGTCTCTTTGATCCATTTTATCTGTGGCTCATTGCAAGGAAGTTTCTTCTTATAAGACATTAATATTAATGCAGATCTTTGAGCTCTTTCTGCTTTTGGTTAATTAACTGAAAGAGCAGCAGAGTCCAAAATCAATCTTTTTAAAATTTTATATCTTAACCTTTCTTCAAGTACAATCAAGGTTCTTCACCTATATATTTGATTTGGAGGTTATTCTTGTAAACTTTGACCTAGATAGTGCTGATAAGCAAGTCTTCTTCTCTGGATCAGAAAGTAACTGAAAATGAGTTAAAGAATCCAAGCCCAGTGAAAACCACAAGAAAATACTGCTTTTTTAAATGAGATATCTCATGAAAAAAACTTTGCATAGGTTGTGTCAGCGGAGAAATCTTAAGTACAGAAGTCAGGCAGCAATAGCTTGTATTGGAGAATGTTTCTTACTTTGACCAGACTTCCATATTTCTACATGAGATATTGCAAAGTTGGCTTATTTTTATTTGCACTTTTATTTTATTTTTATTTGATTTTATTTATTAAATCTGTATGCCACCCGCTCTATCAAGTGATAAGCAAAATATCCATACTCTGATATGACTCTCTATGTTGGCTAGTTTACAACAATTGTCCAAATGGACTTCATCCATTGCAATGTTGAGAACATCGAATTCTCTAGTAAACAATAAAAATCTGGATACAGTTAGTAATTGTTCATGTGAGTTATTTATGAAAAAGCATGGATGCATCTGAAAACAGGATTTATGCAATTAGAAAAGGAACATTTTCATGAGAAAATATATATTATGTGGTGGCACAGTGGTTAGAATGCAGTATTGCAAGGCAATTCTGCTGAATGCCAGGGGTTTGATTCTCACTGGCTCAAGTTGACTCAGCCTCCCCTACTTCTGAGGTCAGTAAAATGAGAACCCAGATTGTTGGGGGCAATATGTTAACTCTGTAAACCACTTAGAGAGGGCTGCAAAGCACTGTGAAGCAGTATATAAGTCTAAGTGCTCTTGTATTAAAATGCACTGGAAAACATTTTGATTGTGCTATTTGTCATATTTCCAATTTTATATCCTCAGTTCTTTCATTCCTACATCTTCTTCCTTGGTTTTTGAATTCTGTCCCCATTGTCATGTTTAGCCTCTCTACTCATCACACCACTCCTTAAAGTAAAGTAACAAGTAGTCCTCACTTAACTATGGTAATTAGGTCCAGCAACTCTATCACTAAGCAATATGGTTGTAAAGTACAATGTCACATGACTGGCCATCCACATTGCCATCTTTAGGCTAATCTCACAGGGCCACAGATTCCATGGCCACAACATCCATTGGGCTGGACTAGAAGACCTCCAAGGTCCCTTCCAGCTTTATTCTATTCTATTCTATTCTATTCTATTCTATTCTATTCTATTCTATTTTAGATTGATAGATGGAAGTGAAGGTTGCAAATGATAATCACATGACCGCAGGATGCTAAAACATTGTAACTGCAAGCTGGTTGCCAATTTCCCCAAATTGTGATCATGAGACTGTGGGGATGCTGTCATGGCTACAGCTACATAGCCCTGTTGTAAGTTCCCCTTGTTTAGCTCCATCATAACCTCAGAACTTGTAATAATTCATGCTTACAAATGGACTGCCTATTATTAAAAATGGTGGACAGTTTTATCCTTTCTCAAGCTGACAAACTCCTAAAGCCATTGCAGGACTTTCAGGAACTGCTGAAAACTGCTGAAAACAGACTGTATATTAAAAAAAAATGTGCGGCTTCAGAATGCAGTCCACCATTTTTAAAAGTAGGCAGCCCATTTGTATCTAGGCGTTGTTCTTAGATCAGACATCCTCAACCTGTGGACTGCCTATATGTGTAATCATTAACAGCATTTCTGAACTGTCCAACTGCAAAGACCTAGGCAGGAAACAACAGATAACAATAAATCAAATTTAAAATAATACAGTTAGATGCTTTCAATCAGTCTGAAAGCATACTGAAATAGGATACTTTTCATTTGTTTTTCAAATGAAAATTCCAGAAAATACTATTGTCATTTCTATCAGCTGTGTATCTCAACGGGGATCAAGGAATCTTTCTAAACAGATAGGTAGATTCTATATTCAAGTAAGACCAGGAGGCATGATTTCCACTTACCGTAAACTAAAAAAAGGACTAGATCATAAATACAGGAAATCTGAGAGTTAATATTATATTTTATATCTTTCTTATATCTATATGTGTTGAATTTTATTTTACATTTCATTAAGAATCCTTTAGGGTTTTTTAACAGAGACAATATTCTTACCAGGAACATAGAAGAAAATAACTGAATCCAAACTATTTCATTTGAAAAAGCAGTTGGAAACTTTTTTTAAAAAGATTTTGTAACTGAAATTTTACCGTGTGAAATTCTAGTGTTAAAATATACAGTGATTCCAATTACAAAGCTTAATTATGTACCTTATGTAAAGAAGATACATAATTGTTGATTCCTCACATATAATTTTCACACAGGAATTCACTGTCATAAAATGTCCTTTGCATCTGTCGGGGATCAGACAGCTTTCTAGTAAAAGCAGATAAAAGCCATTCCTGAGTAAACTCAAACAAGATGTATTTTGCTAGTGGCTTTGAAGGGAGGCCAGGTAATTTATGTCTAAAGATAAAGAAAAAAAAACCACTCACATAAAAACTGCCTACCTGCCTAGGTCTGCTTACCATATGTAAAGACTACAACTTACACACAAATGAAAGCTTTATAAAATGTGGGAGAAATACTCTATTTTGTTCTTAATTCAAGTCAATTGTATCAGGTATACATTTTGTAAAACTGGGAACAGTATTAATTGTTCCTTTGGGTTTATACAAAAGTATAAGAAAAACCTTACAAGTTAACAGTTTAGTTTATGTGGCATCAAAAGAAAAGGCTTTTCCTTTTCCTGTAGTTGTTTATATAGGAGAATTCTATTATGTACATAATGTGATTTATTCATTCCAAAAATAGCCATGAGATCCAGTGTATTTCTCCAAGGACTGTTGGGAAGGTTAGCAAAAGTCTGGTAAGTTTATACTGCTGCCACTATATTTCGGATCTTACTTTAAAAAGCCCCTAAGTAAATGCTTTACCTTTTTTGTAAAGTAAAGGCTATATACACATTCAACTTTGTATGCATTTAAGATTTCATTAAACTAAGTAATCAGCAACCATCATATATGGAAAAATGCTTAGTTTCTCCCTTACTATCCGGATGAAGATTCAGACGGAATTTTCTTAGAGTTAGTAGGAAAAAAGATTGCCTTCGTAATTTAAGGAACAAAGAAAATTATTCCTTTTCACTATTTGCCCATACATTCCTACCATCTTTTACCAAGTTAGGCAAAAAGGTCAAATGCATTCAGTTTTTTAAAAGTTAAAATTATATTTAAATTAAAAAATCCAGGAAAGAAAATCAGAAATGATTCAGAAATGATCAGAAACATCTATGAATATTCTCAGTCATCCAGGTCATAGTAGTCCTATTGTTTGGGGATCAGAAAGACTTAGTAAAAATATTCTTTACTAGTTGAAAGGTATCAGGTATTACTATCCAGAAACATAAGACAATGTAACAGAATCTTGGATTACATACAAGCCTAATTTCCTGGAACTTCAAAGCAGAGTCTGGACTTTTCTGTTTATTAGCAACCAGACAGAGCAGGTTCGCTTGACATATAGAAACTTGAAGGGGAGAATTTCAAACTAGTCAGTCTTTATTTTGGATGACCTGAGTGTCTTCCAGGTGGTTTCCACAGTATCTGTTTGCTTAAAATTAGCAGTAGAAAAACAGCTTGAAAAATAGATTCAGGTTGGTCTGGGTATGTCAAGATATGTCTGTTTCTTATTGGAATGGATGGGCAAGTCAAAAGAGGAGTCAGGATGTGATAGGTGAGTATTGATTCAGACTGTTTCATGGAAAAAATATCTAAATAATATGTTGTAGAATTTTTATTACACTGAAAATGCAATTGTTTGGATTTATGAAATGGGACTGTAATCTCATTATAACATTTGAAAAGGAATGTGAATCCATGTGTTCTATTTTGCTTGGAGATTATATCTATATCTATATCATCTATATCTATATCTATATCTATATCTATATCTATCTATATCTATATCTATCTATCTATGACAGAGAGTAGTAATATGTGTTTATTACGGTCACTGGTCAAATTTAAATATGGTTCAGTGACAAAAGTAATAGAAATAAGAAAGTACAATAAGACATTTTACTCAGCAAATTGCATAGTGCAAAAAGCAAATGAGTTTTAAAAAGTTACAACATAGAGATATTTAGTGTGTAAAAGATCTAAAATTGCAAAATTATTTAATTGATAAATGACTAGCTCTGAGCTCCTAGAGCATAGGAAAACTACCAGAGGACTGGACAAGAGTTGATGTGATTCCAATCTTCAAAAAGGGGGGAAAGTAAATCTAGGAAACCAAATCAGCCTACATTAATACCTGGGAAAATTCTGGAAAAATATATCAACCACCAGATTTCTGAGCACCTAGCAGCAAGCAAGGCGATTATTGGAAGCCAGCATGGTTTTATTAAAAACAGATCATGCCAGATCAATCTTATTGTCTTACTGACTACATTAGTGGATATGGGAAGTGCTGTGGACATAGTTTACTTAGACTACAGTAAGGCATTTGACAAAGTAGACTACAGTCTACTTCTTGATAAGATAAAACAATGTGGAATAGACAGTACCACCACCAGATGGATTCACAATTGGCTGACTAACCACACTCAAGATTCAGAAGGATTTTGACAGACTTGAACATTGAACCCTGTACAACAAAATGTGTTCCAGTGGTGAGAAAGGTAAGATTCTACACTTAAGCAACAAAACAAACCCTAATGCATAAGTATAGAATAGGTGGTTCCTGGCTCAACAGGAACCACCTATTCTATAATTGAGAGAGGGATCTCAGTTTCCTGGTGGACCACTAGGAAAGTATGAGCCATCAGTGTCCTGCATCTGACAAAAAAGCCAATGTAGTCCTAGGCTGCATCAACAGATGGATAGTATAAAGATCACAAGAAGTGATAGTACTACATTTTACTGCACTAGTGAGGCCATACTTGTAATACTATATCCAGTTCTGATCATAATGATAAAAAAGATGCTGAGAAAGAGTACAGGGAAAAGCAAAAAAATAAGGGGTCTGGAGGCTAAACCGTGCAATGAACTTTTGAAGGAACTAGATATGTCTAGTTTAACAAAGGACTAAGGGTGACATGATAGCAGTCTTCTGTACTTGAGTATCTGTCATATAGAAGAAGGGTTGACCTATTTTCCAAAGGACCCATGGACAAGACAAGAAGGAACAGGTGGGGTATTATTAAAGAGGGAACCAATCTAGAACAAAGGAGAAATTCCCTGACAGTGACAAAAATTAATCAGTGGATTGAATTATGGTGTCCTTGTATTTATTTAGCTTTCATTTATATTGCCTATGCTGCCTGGAGAATTCTGGAAGTGAAGTCCAGAACATCTAAATGTTGCCAAGCTTGAAAAATGCTGATTCACTGATATATCATCATATTCTAAACCTTCCAGTAGTTTGGCTCTTTCCTGATTCCTTTCTCTTTCCTGAAATTGCAGTAGGAAATGTCAAGAAAATAATTTTCCTATTGGGTTTTTCAGTTAACTATGTTCCTGCCATGTCCAAAGCTAGATTATTGGATTTCTCTGTTTTTATGGGGCATAAAAATATTGGAGAATTTGGTGGAGAATTTTAAAGAACATCTGAGTCCAGTTTTTGACATATTTATTGTAAATTCTTGCTAGCTTATTCATAAATATATTACCTGCACAATTCTTAGATAGCAATGTATCATTCCCACTGTAAATATAGCCTTTATTTATCCATTGTTTTAATGAAAGTCTCACAATCTTGAAACATCTTGATATTTGTTAAAATAAGGCAGTCATTTCTGACAGGAAATGGAAGGAAATAGAAGTTGGAGAACAAAGTTAACTCTAATGATATCAGTATGATCTCTGTCTGTTTCCCACAAGAAGAAATTTCTCTGGACAATAAAGGCTAGTTTATCATATTTTGATTGTACTCTACATTGTACAATCAAATTGTACAATGTAGTGTACAAGTCACATTGATTGTAATGTAGAGTCACATTACATTCAAAGGGTGGCTACATAAATGGAATGAATATTAGCACATTATAAATTGCAAAATAGGCAGGATTTTTAATAGTTATCCTTCATCTTGATTACTGCAATGCTTTCCACATGGTGCTTGAAAAGTATCTGAAAGTTCAATTAGTTCAAAATGTGGTGGCCTGCATGGTTCTGTGGGAGCTGCCCTGGTTGCTGATTTAGTTCTGGGTCCAATTAACTTTTAAAGCCTTACATGGCTTCAAACTAATTTATTTGAAATATTGTCTTTTCCCAATCAGATCTACCTAATTCATCAGGGTGGGAACGCAGAGACTGCTATGGGTTCTTTCCCCTAAGGAGGTCCATTTCACCAGACCATAAAGGGCTTTCTCCATGTGACTCTCTCCCTGTGGAACATTATCACCTCAGAGATAGGTTTGGTTCCCCCCCTCTTTGACATTCTTTCACAAGTCCCTAACGACATGTTCTGCAAATGGCTCTGGGGACCCCAGTATGACATGGAGCTCATCAAGTGGCTCATTTGATTGGTGTTGGCAGAAGGATCAAGGTTTATTGCTTTTTGCATAGTTTTGTATTGAGATTTTATCTTTGTAAGCTACTCAGAGTCATTAAGTATAAATAGGGCAGCTAAATAAATTTTCTAAAATAAAATAAAATAATAAAATAAAATGATGCAATAAAATAGGTGTGAAAATTCAGTAGTCACCTCTGTGCTACCTGGGTAATTCTGGGTGTTGAAGTTCACACATCTTAAAGTTACCAAGTTTGAAAAACACAGCTTTGTGCTAAATGGAAATGTATTTGGAAATGCAAACTTGCTTTTATCCCCCTGGCCAGATTGGTGATCAACTTGGTAAATTACTTCACTTATACAACATCTGGGTGTAAGGACAATAAATCATAGCACAAGCCAAGTAAAAGCCCCCTTGAAACTCTTGGGTTTTTGTTTGATGTACAAACATGCTATAGTTCAATTAATGTTTATGTTTGAGGTCACTGGATCACAACTGGGCTTTAAGTTGTACTGCAAATATTTTTCTTTTGGGAGTCAAAGTGTGCTTATTCATTCTATTTTTCACTCAAGTACAGTTCTGACTGTATTTTTGTAGCTATCTCTCTCTCTCTCTTCTAGCAAGGTAAACTGTTTATTAGGTTTTGTTTGCAAACTTATGAGCAAAGAAATTTGTGAACTTCATTTGACACAATGTTGCCATTGTCTTTATTAGACTTTGTCAAGGGACTTACTTTAGTACCTTTTATCCAACACCGTTTCTGTGAGTTACAGCTGCATAATGGGGTATAAAATGTATATGATTTCACAAGGATTTTAGTTTTACTGTGATAATTTAGTACTATGAAAGAAGCCAAAGGCAATAATAAAACAATATCATTTTCTTCCAAAATGCAATTCATTTTGGGTTATTATTGAATCTGATTTTACATTAGATATAATTTATGTCTTATGTTCCATGTAAGATAATATAAGAAAACATCCACTAGCCAATGAAAAGATAGAATAAATTTAGGAGTATAGAAAGCACAATGTTGGTATCTGCTGATATTTTCATACCTATTTTCATATCTATGATGAAGATAAATTTTGTTATTTATAATGCGCTAATATTCATTCATTCATAAATATACATTCGCTCACTCATTCATCATATTTATGTAACATGACTGGGTGAAGGACAATAAAAAAATAGGAAAACTAATCTTTGTTGTCCAGATGAATTTCCTCTTGTGGGAAAGAGGCAGAGATCTTACAGATCTCATAAGGCTCAACTTTGCTTTTCAACATCTGTCTGTTCCCATTTGCTGACATCTTCTACCAAATGTCTAGACCAGGCATGTCAAACTCGCGATGTCACGTGACATTGCGCAACGTATCGGGCCGGTTTTGCCATTGCCGGCAATGGGGTGGAAGTGGCTTCCACGTGATGCATCCGGCCCGCAGTTTGACACCCCTGGTCTAGACAAGTTTTGCCAAGCAGTTTACTATAAAAAAATATAGATGCAGGTATCATGCAGTGCATCTATATGATAATTTATCTTTCAAGCACTATATAATTTTTACACCGTAAATATTATGCAAAATGTTCATCTACTCTTCTACTTAGATTAGATTCCAAGAAGAAATAATGTTCTTGTTCTTCTCCGTGCCCTTATAAAGAGAAAGAAAAAGATAACACTAGGTTACATTTATGTGCTTTAGACATTGGATAAGGATCTAACTTTTACATAGAATAATACATTGGAACGTTCCTAATCCGAAAACAGAATAATAATAATTTACCTAATACTGTATTGATAGGGCTTGAGACTTTTCCAATTTTTTGCATAAGAGCTTATTTAAAGTCACTGACAGAAAACACTAATAAGATGCACACACTGTGCTTCATGTAGGCATTCAGCAATAAAAGCAGCAGGGAGTATTTTTTTTTAAAAAAATACATTTTTTGACAAAAGTAAGAATCTAAGGCAATAATGAATAAAATTATTTATGTATGCTCTTAAGAATAACCTTTTCACTTTTATAGATAATGGAATTTCAATTGTATAAAATGGAAACCACTCACTGCCATACTGGAGACTTTATATTCTTTGTTTCCCCCCAATTTTATACTTGTGTTATAATGTAAGAATGATATTACTGCTTTTTAAAAAATAATAAAGCAAACTGTACTCAATCATATTATTTGCAGCGCATGTCAATTTTGCATATAGTTATTCATATAATTAATTCTACTCATAATTGCTTTCCAGGGTAATATATATTTTTAAAAGAAACATGCTTGTAAAAGTAGTTTGGACTGCATTTTCACCCAAAATCTATTTTATCTGGAAAAATAAAATCTTGTATGCAAATTTCTAAATGCACTTTAGCCTATTATTTAAAAAGATATTTTGAAACATTTATTGAGTAAAGAACTGTGTTGCAAATGGGGACAATTCAAAAGAATTCCAATACATCAAAGCCTTTTCTAATGGAGCCTCTGCTCTTAGAGCTTGATTTGTGATATAAATACTGCATGTGGAATAAATGAACATTTACTCCATGTATTGAGCGCACCCACAGTCAGAAACTGTGTGTTTTATTGGTCACTGATGGTGAGCACTTGCTTCCCAATCAATGGAAATGGTCAGGACAGAGAGCTACAAACAATCCAAACTGGAATATATGAAATTACATATGAATAAACTAATATGTGTTATTTATATTTAAATCTAGGGATATTGATTTGTTTTATTTTCTAAAGAACACAATCTCAGCTAAAAAGAGAATGTGCATGTGTTCACATGTTTCTGTTTTAATTTATAGTGTTAATGGGTGGCTGTCATTGGGGGGAAATTATGACAAAAGAGGAAGATTGAGATCCATTTATATGAATGGAATGGCTCTATTAGTATGGGTAAGCTTGCAAATCTTGTTGTTCTTGATGTGAAGCTCTATTTCTGTAAGCAGGTCAGAGTCTGACTAGCTTTCTCTGCCTGTGTTATTGCCTCTTCTTCCCCCTAAGGGCTAGAGTTAGAGAACTGCTACCACCTGGTTTGCACTTGTAAGAGAACAGCACAAAGCTGCTGTTTACAGAGACACTGATGATCAATTTTGTCTCTAATGCATTTTTAAAAAACTGCATGGAGAGCCAGAATCAGCAGTTCAGAGATGATTTGCTTTTCAGTTAATTCTACTCCAGCCAGTACTTATATGAGGACTTAGAATCCAGGCAACCACTTCCATACTCCCTGAACAGAAATGTTAAAATTGAACATATTCAGCCTGAAATAAAAACACAATACCACAAAGAATTTCCAGCAGATTTCTTTTGTCAGAATTGCACTGGCTAAACTCTAAGCAGATGTAGAATTACTCACATAATATGTCCATGCTCTTTTAAAATAAATAGCAGCTGTGAGAAAAACCTTCCTGAAATTGGGACCATAGGAGTGGACTTTAATTCTTTATGCCCATTGCAGTCTTTATCCAGGCCACCCTTTCTTACAGCTGTTCTTAACAGCATGATAGTGTCTCATGGGCATTAATGGAATCCGTCCTGCTAATGTAAGTGATGATTGCACAATGAAACTGCTTTAACCCACTCCTTACTATTATCCATATGAGAAGGGATATAGTGGCAATAGTCTTAGAAGTAAAATCTCCAGCAATGATAGTGCTACACATTTATGAGAGCCCTCCACTCCACTCTCTTACTATTTCTGGGAAGAAATGGTATATATGTTGACCTTTGCATTGTTAATGTAAATAGCTGCACAGCTATTGCAGACACATACAGTAAAATAGTGCCAAAATAGTGTTTGTGTTAACAACCTGGTCTTCATTGCTGCCCCTTGTATAAAAAAGGTGATTTCTTGATCATCTAGCAGTCTTGATGAAAAAGGTCACTCTAGGAAGTCATTTTCACTTTCCCCCACACTGGAGCAGCAACCACTGGCCTCACCATGTTCACACATTGCTGGCTACCTGCATACCCTTGCCCACTTGCAACAACCACTTATCTGCCTGTGGCCTGCTTGCAAACCACCTGAGATTTACTTAACAATCTACAATCCTTGCTTAATGATGGCAACAGGGAGTGCCACTAAGCGATACAGTCATACGACTTATGACTGCATTGCTTTGTGATGAAAATTCTGCTCCCAATTATCATTATAAATTGAGGACTATTTGTATTGACCTGTATTAACTACCAGGAGACAATACATAACCAGTTTTATTCTGTTTGGGATTCATCAAGTGTACATAGCCACAGAGCTTACTATAGGATTTAATCTGTCTACTAAGAATTGAACCTCAAATCCTTGTACTTTAAGTGACTATATAGAGTCTATCAATTTAATGAACTGATCAGATCTAGGAGCTCAGCAGTACTGCTGAAGTAGCACAGTAGTTGATATCTTTGGTGGCATAGACAAGATTTTCAGTATGAAAGTTGTATGAAATATTTTCTTTTTTAAAATTTGACTTTTCTTTCCTGCTGTAGCTATATTTTCCCCAGAGCTCTTTTAAAAACAAACAAATAAACAATAGGCAAGCATATTTTATCAGTTTACTATTTTACAAGTCACCTCTAATAGAAGAGGTTCAACAGACAGATGCAAGTATATAAGTTAAGAAGACTAGCTCCAGAAAGAAAAGTTATTGGCAAAAACTTTCCTGGAAGAGAAAGGTGGGAAGGCACACTGGGAAGGGAAATATTCATGGGAAGAGGTAGTGACCTGCAGTTTAGACTGAGCATCAATACAAGCTGAGGCCCTTGATTTGACTTAGCATAGACTAAGCCAGAATAACCATAGAGAACAGCGTAAACAGTAACTGCAGATATGCCCTAAGATATGATCGGTTAGTTTCCCTTGGCCCCACCAACCAGAGTTGATCCCTCTTCTGTTGTTTTGCCAGCAAGCTGTAACAGTAAATACCAAAATGAATTATGTCCCCCAAAAAAAGGCCAATGTGACTTGTCCCACCTGGTACCTCACCATAGTTGTGATGCAAGATCTTTTTAAGAAGGATCAAATTTGCTAGCCTAATATGCAAAGCCTCTGACAGAAACGACTCGGCGGAAAATCAGGCGGCGGCCTGGGAGACAACTGCCACTGCAGCATTGGACCGAGTCGTGCCCTTGCGGCCTCTGACCCGACGTGGATCTCGACCATCTCCTTGGTTTACCGAGGGGCTGAGAGAGATGAAACGTCGGAAAAGACGCCTAGAGAGCAGTTGGAGGGCCAGCCGAACCGAATCCGATCGAGCACAGGTAAGGATACATCTTAGATCCTACCTTGTGGCGATGAGGGAGACTAGGACTAACTACTATGCCTCACTCATTGCGTCATCAGATAATCGCCCTGCCGCCCTCTTCAGGGTGACCCGCTCTCTCCTTCAATTGGAGGGGGGGACCCCCTGGAGGGGAGGGCAGAGGATTTTGCGCAGTATCTGTATGACAAAGTCGCGCGGATCCGAGAAGGCTTAGACTCCGACTGGTTGGCCCAGGGGGAG
>NW_015387478.1:216274-225717 GCF_001527695.2 Protobothrops mucrosquamatus | reverse complement strand
AACGTATTGTTCAGAAGCAGGAAAGTTAAGTCACCTTCCAGGGCAATCACCTTTAAAAAGGACAAACCTCTAAAATGTATTTTTAGAGGTTTTACTCTAAAATTCAAATATGAAACTTTCTGCATCAATACAGCACAACTTTTCTAAAGACCTTTTGCTGAATAGTTTTGAGGCTCTTGGGCTATTTTTTTCTTCATCCTCATACCAAACAAGGTAAAAGAGAAATATTTCAAAAACAATTGCAGTGATATCCTTGCAGGCATGCATCTGAAGCTTTGTAGAAGGTCTGCCCTTAAAATTGTCTTCTATTCTAATAATTTTCATCCCATTCTGCCCAAAACAAACAAACAAAAAAAAAACCAAAGCAGCTTCAGGCATTTTGATGTTTCCCTGGACACTCTATAGATGAGTTTTTTAACAATTAAATCTCACACCAATGACTTGAATAACTTTTTCCTCAGATCTTAAACTGCAAGCTCAAATCAAGTCATGACATATTTGAACTGAAGCAGAGCTCATTTGCACAGGGATACTGATTTCAAAATGCTTAGAGAGATAAATATATATTTCTTTTGTTATGTTTCCTTTTGAATGATCACTATTTCTTTTCTCTGGTATTCTGAAAGCACTTCCCACCAAAATTCCCATTATTTCCATTTTGCCTGTTTACGGAACTATCAAAATTTCTTTGTACCAGGTCCTGCCTTTTGAAGGACAAAGTTGTCAGCAAGACAAACCATGGATTAATTAAAATTCCTATACCATCACCACTTCTGCTTCATGCCTCATTGAAAAACTTGTTTGCTTTTAGAAAACATATTTCCTTCTTGGGTGGCCAGAAGTGGATATCAGTAACTGTTGTTTTTATCCTTTCTTCTATTTATGTGTTTCCAGATGCTTTCAATAACAATAACAAGTTAATTATCTTTAATTTTTATGTCAGATGTGCATATTTTTTAGCATGCAGTGCAACTTCTTTTTCTTTCTATTGCTTCTGTTTCTTCTGACCAAGGGGGGTGGGGTGGAAGAAACTCTATGTTCTGTCTCCTTTAACTGAGTTTGAGTATATTTGAGTTTCTTTTTTTCTTATAACACTTACATATACAAAATATAACACTTAAAAACTGAAATTTATTTAAACATATGAAACAATGAAATATATATTTTTATCAGTTTAGAAGTATTAAGGGGTACATTCCTGTGGGGTGATACTTAGTTACCTTTTCATCTTTTTCCTCACAAATGATATGGCATTTGTGCTATATGTACACAATCCTTTTGGTAAACATGGAGGCAATGTTAGCTATTTAAGTACTGCACATAAAAGCATTTGATTTTCAAGCTCAGACAAAGCATGGAGCAAGTCTCTAATCTTTGAAGAGATTTGCAGATGGATCAGCTTCTAAGTGAAAACTTACCTTTATTTGTCCAGGTAAAAGGATAAGTAATGGAAAATGGATTTAAGATTGTAGATAGGGTAGTTCACATTCAGGTTGAACCTCAAAATCGCTCAAAACTGAAGGCAGACCAGACATTTTAAGTGGTTATGCTCAAACTGAAGTGGTTTAATTATTAACAGATTGGACAGAGTCAAAGATTTACTTTCCAGATTCTATTTAGTATTTTAATAAGCAAAACAAAGGAAGGGCAGATAACTGTCCTACAACATTATAATTTCATGTAAAATTTGGCTTTGATCAGATTAATTTGATAATTCCTTTAAACACTGTACATTTCTAAAGTCCCTTTAAAAAAGATGACATTTTGAGTTAACAGTAGCTAATTTAGAATTAGGAGTGACATTGTTAAGAAATGTTAAAGTGTTTAGGCTGGGTATTACTTTTCTGAAACCTTTGATGATTTTTGAATATTGATCAAAACCTCATTATATATCATACATTTTAATACAAAAGCTTCTGAACGTCAGTATTTTTTCCATGCATCACAGTTAAAAAAAAATTTAATCCAACCATTCATCAGAGGAAGAATGCAAAGCCTGTGACCTCACATCTACAAAGATTCCCTGCATGCCAAGCTTGGCATTTCCATAAACTCATCCCTCCCCCCTCTTAAAGGTATAATGGATCAAATTATCCACCTTACTTTTTATTGATGTTTTAACTCAATCAAATTTATTGTTTCAGACAAGCCTTCTTTGTCCTTCTTTTCATCTACTCTGGGGAAGTGTGGTTAATATATGGTGCACATTCCTAGTCCAAGAAATCCAGGACATTATTTATGTATTTACTTATATTTTGCCTTTATTATTTTTTTAGAAATAATTCAAGGTAGAAAATATACTCCTTCCTCCTCCTATTTTCCCCACAACAAGAACCCTGTGGGGTGAGTTGGGCAATGAGAGAGTGATGGGCCAAAAATCACCCAGCCAGCTTTCATGCTTTAGGCAGGTCTGGAATTCACAGTCTGCTGGTTTCTAGGCCATCATCATAATCACTAGATCAAACTCTCTCTCTAGTATATGTTCCTCAGTCTCCCCTGAGCCCATTATATTCCTACTAAAATGTTGTTGGGCAGATTAGAATAAAAGCTAGGTTATCACCCTTTGCCAAAGCTTTGCCAAAACTTTATGAGTTCTTTCCTATGATTTTAAATGCATAAAATCAAATGAAAACCTTTATTGCAAATTTTAGGCTGAAGAACACTAAAATAATAATACATAACCCTATAATTATTACTAACACAGCAAAATTATATGAAACACATTATTGTAGTAACTGCAGTACAAATAGTAGTGGCAATCACCAAACTTTGTGCTAAATTTCGACCATAAGTAGGATGGATACAATAAATGATATCACAAATTGGCAACCAGGAAAGATATATCAGGATCCTGGTCAGATAGAACCAGTATGTACCAGGGTAGGTCTTTAAAATGGGATAAATATATATCTTCTTTATATATTCCCCATAGAGAGAGAGTAAAAAAGGAGCAAATGGCTTAGTGACTGTACAGAGCCATCTCCACTTGGATATAAGCTTGCTGAAAAGAGATGGATGGTAGGTCATCCAACCTGACCAAAATGAAAGCTTGGTAGAATTTCAGAATTAGAACTGAAGAAAGATGTGATGATGATACATGCCCATTTCAGAAAAAGCTCCATGAACTTGTGATAGATGCTAGGCTTAGACTGATTTAAAAATCAGTATTCTAGATATGTTGCTTAAATTGACTCTTGGCATTTTAAAACTCCACTAGCCAAAGGCTTTCCAAACAGAGACATTATGACTGGAGTTCACTGTGATTTTTTGTTAACTAGGTTGATTTAAAATGGTCTCTGACAACCAGAGGAGAAAAAAAAAATCAATTTTAACCAGAAGTTAAACCAAACCTGTCTTTAATCACAAGGTACTATTTTTATGCATTTTGGAAGTATAGTTCTTATAAATTTGTAAAAATGCAAATTCCACACTATAAAGAAGCTGGAAAAAAACTGTAGCAAGAAAATTTTTGAATGGAAGCATCTTAACATACTGTACAGTAGCTGTGGAGCTATATTGGGCAACACCTGCCTGTTAAGAGAAATGTGTACTTCAAGATAAGGGAGCCTGGAACTGCATACCAAATTATTTACAAGTACATACCTTTCTTTTGGGGTCCTATTAATTTGCCATTTATGCATCCTACTCTTATGTTGTGCAAAGACTAGCATGTTAGGGTTTTGATTGTTGTTGTTTTTTTATAATTTATTACAAGTTGTTCTTTTAAGCAACTGCCCTCAGTACCCTTCTCATTCCCTGCTGGGAGGAAGACAGAATTACTAAACCATCTACATGCAACAAGACTGGAATTGCTTGATTTGCTAATATTGGACTGAGTAATGATTAGAAGATGAGAGAGCCTGAATGACTGAATTAATGTACCGTTTGAAAAAATCAAGGTCTAGAATGTACTCTTGGTTTTGGGTAGAAACAGTTCCAGAAATAGTTCTCCTGGGAAGCATCTAATTCTCAGTGAAGTATTAGAATAAAATGACTGGGTAAGAACGAACAATCTTTTATCCACTGAGGATTTCTGAAGTTTTTCCCACAGCCTCTCTCTTTGAATCAAATCAAAGAATGATTTGAAATCCACAAAAAATAAAAAAATAAAAGAGAGAGAGAGAGAGTTCTTTTTGGTGATACAGTAAATTTTTCAGCTAAATGGTGCAGGACAAGATGGTGGTCTAAAGTTGGTATATCAGATTTGAGGATGGTTTGTTCTATAGATGTAACCTGAAATACAGGTAGTTCTTGACTTATGACTGCAATTGAGACCAAAGTCTCCATTGCTAAGCAAGAAAATTGTTAGGTAAGTTTTGCCCTATTTTATGACTTTTCTTGCTACAGTTGTTAAGGGAATCACTGCAGTTGTTAAGTTAGTAGCAGAGTTGTTAAGTGAATCTTTGCTTGTCAGAAGGTTGCAAAAGGTGATCACATGACTCCAGGACAATGCAACTGTGATAAGTACTTGCCAGTTGCCAATTGTCCAAATTCTGTTTATGTAACCATGGGGATGCTTCAGTGGTCGTAAGTGTGAAAAACATTCATGAGTCCCTTTTATCAGTGCCATTGTAATTTTGAAGGGTCGCTAAACAAATGGTTGTAAGTCAAGGATTACCTGTATTTATTTCTGGTTTTGTGATTGGAAATATAATTTTTGTGGAGTTGGAAGTTATAGAAAATGAAGTCACTGATGAGATATCAATCTCAAATTATACAAAGGCAATATCTTTTAGTTGTGGTTTGATTTACCTTCACCAGGCTAATGATTTGTTTATGGGAACCATATGTTTTATTTCATCTGAATATCAAATTCATTACACAGATTGGAACAATCAACTTAAACAAGCCACAAACAAGAATACTTTCTGGTAAGAGCTGTGTATAAATGAAATACTCAATTCTGACCAAGCCCCCCCCAAAGACCCATTGTATAAGTGATGCAATAGGCTCTGTTCTGAAAAAAGAAGAAAAACCCCCAACCCCTGAAAGACTTTTTCTTCTTTTTTTCCATCCACACCACAGTGGAGTCTCTAAACATATTAAGTGAGCACTCTGGCCATCCCAATCATACAGTTTCCTGTCAAAATCTGATTGGTGCAACAACTCCACTACATAGATTTGCAATTAAGAGAGAAATAGCTGAAACAGCCAATAATGCTCTGGAACAAACTTTTGTTGATGAGGAAACAATTTTTCAATACTTTCTGCAGGGTTAATTTTAAAGATGGTAATCGGAAAAAGAACCTCTTGGGCTGGACCTGATGTTATTATCTTTTTCTTTGTGATATTTATTACACTGTTGAGAAAAAAGCTTTGCTTAATGATTTTGAATCATGCTCTGAAGAAAAATGGTTTGCCTGTGCAGTGACATTGGTGTGCTTTTGCTGTGATGCAAAACGAAGAGACTGGGGAAATTAATCTCAGATTTATAAACAAAACCTCTTACACAAGTGACTCATTGAAGCAGGCTATAGATAGCCCTTAATGGGAGCACATATGTTTATGCTAAATAACCTGTATTACCAACTGAGGTGATACAATTCTCCCCACCATTAGCAAGATTGATTTTGCCTTGGAGTGTCTCTATGCAACACAAGTACCTTTCAGGTAAGTTGAAAAAAGAAAAGTTATCAGGCATGCAACATCAATGAGTAGCAAAGATTTGAGAAATGCAGGAAACCAGAGCATTCCACTGAGAAATATGTTTTTAATTCCCAGTAAGATAAAGTAGTCATCTGTCAAAATGAAATTACAAGGGAGCTGTTGCTGTCAGCAATGCTTCCTAAAGACTTAAAAAAACAGACTTTGTATAGGATCTTGAAGGGATTCTGTTTACATAGTACCATGAACAGTAGAAATACCTGCAAATAAACATCCTTCATCATTTTCATCCAGGCAGCTTGAGAATGATTGAGCATAGGGGAGAACTTTGATAACTTTTGGCCCAATGTCTGCCTTCCACGATTACATCTATTAAAGAAGATGAAAGTAGATGCAGCCAACTGCAACACTGAAAGCAAAATTCAGTTTGCTGAAGGCATGCTTCAATGATCTGGAGTGCTTATCTCTTCCAGTTTAACCACAAGCTGATGATTATGTGGAATTAAATTTGCTATGCTATTACACTGATTTTTTTCTCCCTTCCAGCAAGCATATTAAGTATTAACAGATGCTTGTCCTGAAACATGAATACACACATCAGACATTTGTGCCCAGTAAGGGCTTCCCTGGGAATCTACATAAGTCTTCAAGGAAGCATATTTAGTATTCAAATGTTATGTACTTGCAGAAAATAATAGCTTATTCTAATGTAACAGTGTCCATATCCTAAAATGTAAAATGTCTTAAAATTATGAGAGACATTTATGGTCAGATAAACTAGTGCAACCAAATTTTATTCATCGTAGGAAGATTGACTCATGTCCAACATAGCTTAGTTGTCAGTTAAGAGGGGTGGAGAAAGAGTTGAGGCAAAGTGAGGAGAAGCTCACATGAGGAATTGAAAAACTTTCCTTCTGGTTAATTCACTCCATTCACCTGTCAATCGGTCCATTTTCTGAACTTCAGTTTATCAGTCTTCCTATGGTTTAGGCTAGAAAATGAAATTGACCAAATTCTTGTTTATGTTGATTGTCATAGGTCACGGGTATCCCAAAGGTCTTTTTCAAAAGGCAATTGGACTTTCTTTGTTTTTGCTTGAAGATGTTTTGCTTCACATGCAAAAAGCTTGGATGAAACAAAGAGGCTTCTTGGATGAGAAGTGAATGTCTTCAAGCAAAAACAAAGTCCAGTTGCCTTTTGAAAAAACACTTTTGGGATGACTAAATTCTTATTAATTTCACCAACAGTACCTTAAGCACTTAAAAGTATGCCATGGAGGATACAAAATGGCAAAAACAATCAAAGCAATAGAAACCACAACTGTTCAAATAAAGTTATGAGTAGCATTCATCTGAAACAGAAACAGTAACAGATCTCTTTCCCAGTTTTTGCTCCACCACCGGCTCAAACAGCCGTTAAGGACAATGTCTAACCCAGCAACGTGGGAAGCAGACAAGCCCATATCAGCCTCAATTGGGAACAGAATCTTGACAGATGCCAGTTGTTGATCATGTCATCATCAAAATAATTAATGGAGTGTTATAGATCATGCAAATGCCAAGACATATTGGAAAATAAATAAAATACCACTTTATATCTTGAAGAACTAAGATGAACTTAAGCTGCCTCCACAGAGAGTTGGGGATGAGATAAAGGACAGGGCATTTAGTAATGATTTGTCAGATGCCCTTAAGCCACTTTTAGTATGAAATGATAGTTTTTAGTGTAAGCAGATACAGATTCAGACAGCCACATATTGCAAAAAAAAAAAACCAATCAGAAAAGGTTGCTAGAATGTTATCAGTTCTTCTTGCTAATGGGAATTTTCAAGAACATCAAAAAACATCCTCAAGAACACTGTACAACACTATAAAAGATATAATGCCCAATTAAAGCATACAAACATAAAGTTAGAAACAAAAAAGGAGGGGCATGACCACAGCAGTTTTGAATAGCCAATAAGAACTTAGTAAATCTATGCCACTGGTTAGGCATCAACCTTATTGAAGTATGCTAAATTATTTCCATGGCAAAAATTATGTTGGAGAAGAAGGAAAGCACAATTTTAAAACTGGGACAATTAAGATGACTTCAAGCTGTGTTAGCTGTGGGCTAGGAATGAAATGAAATGAAGTTAATGACATTTAAAACAGCCTACAAGAACATGCTCTTGCTATAGTTATGGGGGTGTGAGGAATAGTTTTATGATCCCAGAAATAGATAACTAAATGTTTTACAGTATCATTGGGCATGAAAATTAGTGCATCACTTTTACATGTTTTTATATACATATACATATACACATATACGCATACACACACACACACACACACACACACACACACACATCAAAGCCCTGCACAAATAGTTTTCTATTCCTTTCAGTACACAGTAACTTTGTGCATGAGGTCTCTGAAAATGGCAGTGGAATGGCTAAGAATATTATCATTCTGCATTGCTACAGTGATCACACTTTCTAATTTAGTTGATCTGGGCATCAGAGTAGAAATGCCAAGCATATACAGTAGACTCAAGCCATCATGGTTCCTGTTTTCATAAAATGATGCAGCCATGAGTGCAAAAGCTATAATGGGATCAGACAGCTCTACATAGCTGGAAAAATATTCATCTCAATTGTCCAATTCCAAATACAAAAACAAAGCAAACAAATGGCTCATGCAGAACAGATACTTAACATTTGGGTTAAGTATCAATGTGGAAAAGATTAAAGTACTAACCACTGATAGCCCACCATTAGTCATATTAGAACAATTTGATGAATGCAAAAATCTCAGCTCCTAGAAACAGGAAAAGAAGGTTGTCTCAACAGCTGAAGTGACACTTCAGATTGGTGTCTTACCACAGCTTGTGGTTACTTCTCTGATGGAATAAGCCTAACATCACCATATATGGCAAAATGCAAATATTTTGCTCACTGAAACTTCCATTGCTTTTATATGGATCTGAGTAATGGACATTTCTAAAGCCAGAAATCCAAAAACTGGAATCTTCCAAATGAACTGTCTTTAAATTCTGGTTTCATACAATCAAGAACTAGATGCTTTTCAAAATAATAGCATTTATTTAAAATCATTCAGCAATATTATGAAGTCAGCCTCTTTCATTTAAACATTATTATTTATTATTGCATCACTAAATAAAGGTCAACCATCCAGAAAATGAATTGATTGGTATACTTTTCTGCTAGAATTGGAATATAAATTTCTAACTCTGACGTTCTTGTGGCAGCTGCTAAAGAGGATAAAAGTATGAAATATAGTACACTAGCAAGCATAAACCAAACAAGCATTTTTTGTTAATAATTGCAATAAAATTTTATTATTATTAAGCACCAAATGCTAGCATCTTATAGAAAAAAATTGTAATCACACACACAGAGAGAGAGAGAGAGAGAGAGGCAGGCAGGCAGGCAGGCAGGCAGGCAGGCAGGCAGACAGACAGACAGACAGACAGAGAGGCAGACATAGACAAATCTTTAGTTTGTTAGGAATATAGAGAAGTATGCAGGAGTATCTTATGAAAATCAAGGATATGTATAATTTAGAAAAAGTCAAACAGATTCTAACCAAAGCAAGTTCGAATTGTATGCTCAGGAGGATTGTACAATTTTTTTTTTAGTTCTATAGAAACTTTTTGGCAATTAACAAAATAATCATTACATCAAAGAGAGAAAGATTTCTATTAGGCAGTAAGTTATTTTTTTCCTTTTCAGGATGACCATCCCAAAACTATGGTTGGCTAAAGTTCTTCTTGAATCTCTCTCTCTCTCTCTCTCTCTCTCTCTCTCTCTCTCTCTCTCTCTCTCTCTCTCTCTCTCT
>NW_015387478.1:190246-216091 GCF_001527695.2 Protobothrops mucrosquamatus | reverse complement strand
GAGAGAGAGAGAGAGAGAGAGAGAGAGAGAGAGAGAGAGAGAGAGAGAGAGAGAGAGAGAGAGAGAGAGAGAGAGAGAGAGAGAGGTCCATGTCTGCTGCCAATAGTTTCTGAGGAAGACTGATTTAGCCTCCTCAATAGCCTGAGGCATGTTGGGGTGCAAAAGGCAAGACATTGTTGAACTGGGAATTTCTTTTTCTTTATGAATGTATCAGTTTTGAGTTTCACCATTAACTTTGCCACCAAATGTAATGATGATTACAGTTAAATGAAACTCTTTCCATGATCCTCCAACATGAAGATACAAATTGTTTCTGAAGAAAGCAATTTTTCCACAACCTTTTTTCTCTTGACAACCAAAAAATAGTTCAATAAGATATCATGATAATTGCAATGCTTTAAGAATATACAACACAAAAAACAAACAAACCACTCACTTATTTCATTCTTTATAACTGGGATCCCCAATCCCCAGCCATGGACCGGCACTGGGCAGCATGCCAGAAACTGGTCCACGCAAACAAGCAAAGCCCCATCTGCAGGATGCAGGCAATACATGAAACCATGCCCCCTTCAGTCCGCAGAAACACCTCTCTCCATGGAACCGGTCCCTGGTGCCCAAAAGGTAGGAGACCTCTGCTTTATAACACCATATTTTTTTTTGAGTCCCATTTTTTCCCCCAATGCAACCTTTACAGGGATGCCATTTTCAATTATACAACTGACACATACACATGAATTATAGCTATTTTAAACTCTAATATATTAAATATGTTTCTATAAAATCCAATAGTTGTTTGCATAATTATTTCTCCCCAGAGGGCTATGATTATAATTATTACTCTGGTGGCGGAATGGTTAGAATGCAGTATTGCAGGCTAATTCTGCCAACTGCCAGCAATTCGGTTCTCACCGGCTCCAGGTTGATTCAGACTTCTATCCTTCCAAGGATGGTAAAATGAGGACCCAAATTGTTGGGGACAATATGCTGGCTCTGTAAACTGCTTAGAGAGGGCTGTAAAGCACTGTGAAGTGCTATATGAGTGCAAGTGTTATTGCTATTACTATTGCTATTATAGCCTTTAAAAAAAAAAAAATCTACGCATTTCTTCCCTAAAAATAGTGTCTGTTGGCTTTAACTAAAAAAAACTGGCAGAGTTTTTATTTACTGTATATGCTATTTTGGTTGAAAACATCATTGTGGTTTAATGGGGAGAGCCAGTTTGGTAGACTGGTAGAGAAGCTGGCCTAGAAATGGGGAGATTGTGAGTTTTAGGTCTTGTGGGGAAAATAGGAGGTAGTAGTATTAAGTATGTTTGCCACCTTGAGTTAACTAAAATATATTTTAAAAGACAGAATAAAAATCTAACTACTCATCATCATTTATCTTCTTTAAACTTTGTTTAACTTTTAGAAGAGATGGTTGAGTTGGGACGTGACTGAACTGTTAATTTCCTGAAGGGTTGTCAATAGTCAAGTTAACTTTCCAGAATATATGGAGACACGTTCCTATCAAACATCAGAACAAACTCTCATTAGTAGTTTTTATTGTTTCTATATTAATATTTTTATTGTCTGTAAGCTGCCCAGAGTTGCCTTATTAGTGAGAGGGACAGCATATCAATTAGACAGGTAGGCAGACAGACACAGTAGATAATAGACTGCTTGGATAAATTTCTTTTCAGTAAAAGAGGAAATCTTACAGTCTTTATTGAGCTCAGTATTTGCACAGTTGAAGAAACTGAATGAGCCAGAAAAAGAACAAAAAAGAAAAACTTTATTTGTTGACTACTTGTCTGATCTTAACTTTTCATCACTCTGTTGAAAAAGTTGTTGAAAAAAGAGACGCCCTGTTATCCAGCTTCGTTTTTTTCTTCTATTCAACCTTAATGCCATTATTAATTAGAGCTGGGCAGAACTGGCAAATTTCTTCACAAAATGTGTGGGTAGAGAAGCTGAACGGATGAATTCTATGAACTTTGTCTGAGAAATTAAAACAATATATACAAATGTTAGTCATGTTAAGACTCCTCTTTAGTGATGTTGTTAGGACTGCTGAGAGGACAGAGACTTATGGGAAGAATTCATTCATGGTGACTTTAATTAAAAGTCAAAGAGAGTGTCAAAACATTGAACGTATCATTGTACCATGAAAACCAGAACATCCAGATACTCCTTTGGCTACTCCATTACTAAGTACCAGACTATAGCCTTCTATTCATAAAAAAAAAAAAAAAATTTAAACTCTCTTCCCTTTTCAAAGAAATTTTGAATGCAAATTCATTTGCATGCAATGGAATGAGGGTAAAGATACAAGCAAACTTCATTGCGTGGAACTATCATTAATATACAAGCACATGGCCTGTGCAATGTTTTATTTTGTTAAAATATAAGATAGCTTAATCAAGACTCCTCCAGGGCAGATCCCGAATAGAATATGAGGGCAGCCTGCAACACAAATAACAGCTGGAGATTTTGCAGGCCATATGCTTAGTTTCACAAAGGTTTAGTATAACTTTACTTTTTTTCAGTGTTTTCATCAAATTATAAGTAGAAGTCTTATAGCACTGTAATAGTTTGCAATTTTGTCATCAACAAAATGTCTCTGCAGAACACGTCTTTGTTTGTAATGAATTAATATCACTCATGAAACTTAAGCATGTGGGGAGGGGGGAAATTATGCAAATAAGAGGCTCAGATAATTATACTGAGAAGTTCACATCTTTCTGAATGAAATCTACCCAGCAGAATTCACCATTAAATTGACTTTTTAGTGTTTTTAAAATGCTAATTTTTATTATATTAGGAAACATACCATTAAATGAGATTCAACTAGGAAATTATCATGTATTTTAGTGCACAGCTTTGCTATTTATTTTTGTAAATATTTTCTACACTGTTAATAAGGAAGATTATTATGGTCCCAAATTAAATTACTTTCATTAGCAAAATCTTGAGAAAGATAATATTATAATCTTATAGTACATTAAACTACCTGCAAGACAATTAGTTTGCAAAGATTTGTAACCTTAGTATTCAATAAAGCCTTTATTTTATTTTTTAAAAAGATCAAAAATAATAAAAGGAAAGGAAAAGTAATTAAAACAATTATTCAATGCACCTGCTAAATACTAATGCATGAAAATGGCCTTAGAGAAACTATATATACATACATAGAAATAAAAATCTGAACAAGAAAAAAATTATAAATAGAAAACAAAACACTTATGCTTTGTGTTGTATTAACCATAGTTTGTCTGAATCCCAGACAAATGGAAACATAGCACTTCTATCTTTCAAAGTCCTTCTTGCCTCAAAAGCCTCTTGATGCTGTCCCACTCTTAACTTTGCTATTTTGTTACATATCCTAAAACAGACATAAATGATGGCCATCACTTATGTCTGTTTTAGGATTAGCTAGTTCAGGTTATATTCCACTTTTTTGGTCTTTTATTGGCAGAGAAGGATGCCAAAACTGCAGATTTTCATTTTGACCTCAAACCACTAACCTTTCACTAACATTAGCCAGACTGCTTATTTCCTATCCCTCTTATTACAGGATAAACTTTCCACAACTTATTTATGTTCATAAGAATATAAGGAATATACATATATCAGCATTACCCTTTTAAATAGCTTGCTTCTTTCAATAAAACCACAGTATCCTATCCATAAGTGTTGCATATCAGTGTGCAACAATGAACAGAGATAACATAAAACTAATCAATCCATGTCATCTCTTGAAATCAAGCAGAAGAAAGAAAGAAGGAAAGAAGGAAGGGAGGGAGGGAGGAAAGGAGGGAGGGAGAGAGGGAGAGAGGGAAGGAGGAAGGAAATAATTTAGGTATAATATAGTATTATATCAGGGGCCATAAAAGAAAGAAAGAAAGAAAGAAAGAAAGAAAGAAAGAAAGAAAGAAAGAAAGAAAGAAAGAAAGAAAGAAAGAAAGAAAGAAAGAAAGAAAGAAAGAAAGTTAAGTTAAGTTAAGTTAAGTTAAGTTAAGTTAAGTTCAGGCGTTATAAATTTTATAAGTCCAAAACAATATCATTAAAATAATTTAAATACAGTCATGCCTAACATTATACTTTCTCTTATGGTATCATAAGACTTGGAAGAAAATCACCAAGATGGATGAATGTTTAGTGGATTTACTGTATCAGCAAAGTTTTGTATTTCATCCAAGACACAAAATCTTCCCTTCTGTTCTAAAGCGATTTCTAATCAGCCTTCCCCATTGATCTTCTAGTACTTGAAATACACAAGAGTGGATTAAGACTAAAAAAGCGATAAGGTCTGCTCTAAGTATTAGAGGTCACTTAAACCCTGGTGCCAGACCCGCTCTTTTGCTTTACAAATAGATGAACATACTGTAAAGGCTACTGCTTTCTCAGAACAATTTATCCAGTAAGTAGGAGAAGTGAATAATCTGTTTAATTTTTAGAGTAAGTATACTATGAAAAATACTTTATTCAAGTATTGGATCAACAAGAAATGAAGACAGTTTCATTCTGTTAACCTTAAAAGAAAGAAAGAAAGAAAGAAAGAAAGAAAGAAAGAAAGAAAGAAAGAAAGAAAGAAAGAAAGAAAGAAAGAAAGAAAGGAAGGAAGGAAGGAAGGAAGGAAGGAAGGAAGGAAGGAAGGAAGGAAAGAAAGAGAAAGAAAGAAAGAAAGAAAGAAAGAAAGAAAGAAAGAAAGAAAGAAAGAAAGAAAGAAAGAAAGAAAGAAAGAAAATACCAGGTAAGGGCCTGTCATAATAATTTCTCCATAAATGCTTCTGCTTCTGAAGGAGAGATGTGTCACTCTGTCAGGGCCCAATGGGCATGATGAGGGAACTTAAATGGCAGATAGCATCAGCACTTGACAGATTTTTTTCCAGCTGCTTATGAAAAAAATGATGGAATTAATAAACTTTTTGAAAGGTTCACATCCTTTATGAATGGTCAGTGGATCTTACCTCTGTTTTGTTAATTGATTTATTATCATTTGTATGAGTCTCTCTCTTTCTTTCTCTCCATTTCAAAAGCACAGAGGAACTAGAACAAAAAGGAACCAGAGCATACTGCTTACTTATTCATGATACAGGGTTTCCTTTTAAATTGACAAAAAGCTTAAAACTGATCTAATGCATTACTTTGATAGTGTCATTGACACAGTGGGCATGGGTTTGGGCAAACTCAGGCAGAAAGTGGAACACAGAAGGGCCTGGCATGCTGTGGTCCATGGGTTCATGAAGAGTCGGGCATGACTTAGTGACTGAACAACAGCAATGCATTATAGTCTATTCCAATATCCAAATAGGAATACTATATACAATTGTACTTCCATATAAGGAAATACAATTATTTATATTTGGTGCAAGCATAATGCAGGAAAACTGTAGCCCAAAATCATCCACTGAGCTTTAATGTGTGAAGGAAAACTAACCTGAATCTCCCTAGTCACAGTTTGGGGCCGTTATGTCACATTTTGGATTCCATATTCCATATTTGGATTCCATATTCTCAAGTTAAGTATTGAAGACTAAATGTATTGAATACCAGTACATGTTGTAGGTACATTCTGGAATAGAAAATAAATGCCCTGACCTCCATTTTTGAATGCATAATGACTATTTGATTCCCAAACATATCTTCTGACATGGGTAAAATTTATAGCCTGGCATATAACAGAAATAAACCCAAAAAAATATTGATGGATAACACTATGAAACTTTATTTCTTTAGGTACAGAAAATAGTGTACAGATTTGTTGTGAATTGATGTGAATTGATTTAGAAAGCTTTTTTAAAAAGCTTAGAAATATTCTAAATTGTGTCAATGTAATTCATTTTTAAAAATATGGTTGGGGGAAAAAAACTCTAGTCAGACAACAAGATGAAAATTCTTTAATTTCACAACACATGGACAGACTTAAGCATAGTTTCACTGGAAAACTATGACCATCGTAGATCAAATGAAGTCCAAAACTGCTAGAGAATACCTGGGAGTCCGGCACTCAAATTGGCCATCAACAGGCACATAGAAATACAATTACTGTGAATTGATGCAGGTTGATTTAGAAAACCAAATTTTCTAATTTGTAAAATGGTTGGGGGAAAAGACTTAATTGATATGGAAAGCCAACTGGAATCAAAGCTTTTGTCAAATCATTTCTGAATTAAATCTCTAAGCTGCATATTATTTTCTTTTTTAAGGTAGAATTCACCTCTGATTAAATTAGGTATCTTCCGAGACATATTTAAAAAAAGTGGAAAAATACTGTATATTTACTGGAAACTGTAGTTTGTTAATGCCTTCATTAAAAAGAAATAAAATGACCCGAAAGAATATGCAGAGTTTAGGTTTTTTCTGTAACTCTACTAAGATCAAACAAACATGATCCTAGTGTGAATCTTACCAAGAGTACCACTAAGTTCAATAGAACTTTTTTTAAAAAAAACAACATTGTAAAGATAAAGAACCTGTCACTTTCCAGATGACATAAACCAGTGATGGCGAACCTTTTAGAGACCGAGTTCCCAAACTGCAACCCAAAACCCACTTATGCATCATCGGGTGCCGGGTAGGTGTGGCACACTGGGTGGGTGTGGCCAGTTGGGTGGGCGTGGCCATTGGGTGGCTGTGGCCCATTGGGTGGGTGTGGCTGCGGTGGTAACAGCAAACTGGGTGGGACTAAAAAGTTCAATCAATCAATTCCAACTTTGCAAGATCTTTTTTTTCCCGCAGGAAGTTGAAATTGACTGATTGATTGAACCTTTTTTTTTTTTGCACATGGCGGTGGAGGCCTAAAGTGAAAAGGTTTTATAAAACCCAGCTGAAGGTCTAGGACTGGGGCGACGGTGTGTGTGCCCACAGAGCGGGCTCTGAGTGCCGCCTCTGGCACCCATGCCATAGATTCGCCACCACTGACATAAACTTATAAATCTCAGCAGACTCATGATCAGTGGTAAGAGATGTTGAAAGTTTTAATTAACAATATCTGCAAAGACATTAGTTCTTATTGCTTTGTGTCCTACTTTTTATTACTGCTTTATGCATATGCAGAAGTGGAAACAAAAACAAATACCATTCTTTGTTCTTAATAAGAGGATCACTGTGAATCCTGAGCATTCAAAGTAAGCTCACAAGCTGTGAACAGAAATGAAATCTCTTCCATTATAAACATATGTGATAATTCCTTCACATAGCCAAGGAAGAATAACATGATAGCAAATTGGACACTTATATAAACAAAGGACAGATGGAAACAAGATAATCTGTCCAAAAGAAGGAATCAATAAGTCTGTTGCATAAGGCAGGTCGGAAAATAAAATGTAAGAAGGCTGAGCATGATTCAAGGCAGACAGTATGAAAAACATGTTTCATCATGGAGGCCACTGGTTTGCAAGGATTTTTTTTTGCATATTATAAATAAAAGGTGAAATATTTTCAATTGATTGTGGAGTAACTGCATATCATGTCTTTTCTTAACTTTTACTATAAATTGTACTGACTAACAATGATACTCAAAGCTGTGAAGTGAAACAAGAAGGAAGAAACTGATGTTTTATTTAATACCATCATTCTCACTTGAGACATATGTAATTTAAAGGCAGCAGCAATAGACTGTTTTCTATCTTTACTTGCAAAATGGTGACTTGAAAACCAGGAAAGTACCATCTAATGCAGACAGCTAAAGATGGTTTTTGGAAGAGCTGTATGGAATTAATATTACCATATATAGGGACCCCATGCTACAAATAGGCTGGAGGTTTTAGAGTTTGTGCATATTTCATACATTCATTTACTAATAAATATGAAAAATGACCATGCTAGTTAACATACCTTGTTTATCCAGAGGTTCCTTTATCTCTGTAATTTGAAAGATGTATCCTTGTTTGTAGGATGCAGATTTCTCATATGATCACCTACAAAACCAAGAGGTGGCAAACATAGTGGAATTGGCATAGGATCAGTGAAAGGGATCGAGAAATAAAAAGATTCACCAACCATTTAGATTGATAGAGTCCTATTGATTTAATAGGGTCTATATCTGTAGATTTGAAAGCACTCTTAATGACGTTTGTTCCATATGCAGACATTTTTAATGGCATTCTGGATATCATTGGTCTCTTAGGAGAGACGATGGTGACTGGCACATACAATGTTATCCAAGAAACCACATAAAGGGTGGGGGTGAGTGTATGTCTGAGAGTGTATATTCATCTATTAGTTATATATAAATAAAGATATGGTATTGTTGAATTTCAGTTTCCTTCTATTTTGGAACAGTAGTTTTGGAACAAAACTGTGGATGCCCCTGAAAATATCTTTGAGAAGCTCACAAGCAAGATATGAAGGAAATAGCTATTTGCTGAAGTTGTTTGTCAGCACATTTCTTTAGATTCTTGAGATAATATATGGCTCTCATCTATAGCAGCTATTTATACTCTTATCCCCCATGAATGTTTCTTATCTGTTTCTAAAGTGCTATTTTCTGTTTTTGTCTGAAACAAATAGCTCTGTATGTTGCAACCTTATCTCATAAGTATGATGCTTGGCTTTCCTAATCATGTTCATTATTCTTTTGGGCCCTTTCTGTTCCTTTTTCAAGGCATTCAAAATGGCAGCGGAAAGAACATTTAATTGAACCATCCTTAAAAGATTCTAAGCACTTAGGAGAAAAAAAATAATGATATACAAGGATTTTTAATTCTTTTAAGCACATCTCATTATTTGAGAAATTATGCTTCTTTGGTTCAATTAATTATATGAACAGAATAATTAATGGTTTTGAAATTTTTATATTAAAATTAAAGCAAACTCTCATTTTCTCATTCCTTTTTACCTTTGCCTACAATAACTCCCTTGCTGTCCTTAGACAAATTAAAACTTTCTAGCTTTGTCAAAATCCAGTTCTTTCTTGTTCTGTTTTTGTCCTCGGCCCTAAAACCATATAACCNTAATCTCTTTAATCTGAAAAGATTCAGCAAATGTATCACTGTTTGCTCATACAACCTCATAAATCAGTACTCACAGCAGAGGCAGACATAGCAAGAGCAAACTGACATTTCTACTTGATTAGTCATGTCTATTATATTTATGTACTGTTGGTGGGCAGCCTCATTCTTCTACTATTTTCAAAGTGCAGCACTCAGTTCTCCTTATTGAGGATTGTGAGGATTGCTTGTAATAGCAAATTATGGTTGCCTACTTATTATAAGTGTGAGTCACCCAGATGGCAAAAGTGTTTGATGCTCGATGCCTTGAAATGAATTCATTTCTGGGTAAGATAAAATCACATTCTGTCCTATTAGAGATAGCTATATGAGGAACAATAAGCAGATTAAATCCCGACAAGACATTGTGGTCAGTTATTTTGGGGACCATTCAGTATAAGAAAGCTCTAAAATGGTTAATATTCCTTATTTTAGCATTTTAGCATTTTCACTGAAAGCCCAATTGTGACCAAGTTTTAGATGTGGCTGTTTCTCCAGTTATTTCTGGAATAGAATAAACTAGCCACAGTGTCTTAACAGCCTCATATCTATTAATGTGCTACACATGAGATTACATTGTTTGAAAAACTAATATAGAATGCAAGCACTTGCTTCTTGAGCAACATTTAAGAAGAAATCATATTTATTTCAAATATGTTACATTAATCTTAAATGTCCTTTAAATATCGGTGCTACAGTGCCTTGAAAGAAATAATTTCCAATATTCTACTACCTGTATTCTTTGAACATTGCCTTTCCAGATTGCAACTGCATGCTGAAAGTTAGTAACTAGCTATTCAATAGTTACATGAAGCTTAAAGTACTGTTTTCAGAGAGGCATATCTAGTATTAATTCTATTACTTTTTGATGTCAGGTAATACACTTAATTTTTTAAGTGTAATGATTAGTTTTTAATTTTACTCTGCAATTGATCTGGTCATCTCTTTTATTTCTACTGTTTTAATGTCTGCTTTCTAGTAGCTTTCAATTTATACTTTTAATTTGTTCTTTCATCGTGTTTTATACATACCCAACTATTCTCCACCATTTTCATTAGTTTCTTATTCACTACTGAGGTCATTTTGAGGTTCTGATATTGAATTTCAAAAGGTCTAAGAAGCTGGTACTCAAGGATTTGCTAGAATGTTTGGGCCGACAGGGTGCACCAAAACTCAAAGATAATTCTTCTCCCCTGTCTCATAGCTGACAAAGTGAGAAAGAGCCTGTGGTCTAGAGGTTACATCTGCCTAACATGCAGACAGCCCAGGTTTAAATCTCAGAAGGGTATGTCTGGTTGAAAAGAACTAAAAAGTTCGAAATTGCTATTCCAGTTCTCCCTTAATTCTTTGTCAGCAATCCAAAATTTTGAAATATATGTCAATTTGGTTTTTAAAGTCTTTGAAGAAGGTCCTATGTCAAAACTAATACTTAATATATGAATCAGGGTTTCTTAAATATGGAGGCCTAGTAATGAACCTGCCCAGCTTTTGAAGAAACAAAAATGTTCTTTCTTTTCTCTGTCATCAGGGCATCTGTTGTAGAAAATATGAAATTAAAATATGTGGCATTAGTTAACATGCTGTATCTAATCTACTTTCTTATTTACATCTTGGGTATATAACTCAGGAGTTGGCATACAAAAAATCTGCATTTAAGATTTTTTTTAAAAAAAAAATTACAAAGCATGCAAAAACTGTAATAGAACCGTAGAGTCATCATGGAAGGCCATGGATGTTAAGTTTCTTCTGCTTTTTAACTTTCTTTTTGCATTTTAGAAAGTTTAGTAAAACAGATACATTAATCCTAATGGAAGATTTATACGTGTTTTCTAGTGCTTAAAAAAGCAAAGTTCACAGTGTCTCAAATTGGCAATTTGCTAATGGGTTTAGGCAAGTACAATATTGGAACTCTAAAATGAAGTTGAGGTCTTGCGGCCTTCAACCACAGATCACCCACTATTAATATGCATTATAATTCTATATATAAAGGTGCACGTGCACACATACACACAAAAACATGTACAGACACAAAAACAGAGACAGACATTAAGATGAATCAACTAAGATATTTTTCTAATATTGTTAAATAATTTGGGAGCTTTTCAGTAAGAAATACGGTATTCTGCACTATATAACAAATCCTTTAAATCCTTTTATATGTGCAAAATTGCTACATTATTCCCACAAGGGAAAAGGATTAAGCTGTAAGTTGTAAATATATTAATAATCAAACATTAAAAAAACAGAAATATAGATAAAACCAAATAACAAGGTTAATTATATGGGGGAATAAATATTAAGTTGTATATATAATGGGAAAAATTAAGTCCCTCTGAGTTTACTGGAACATATTCCTAGCCTTTGTAAATTGTCAATTTCATTGATGGAGTGTCTGTATTTATATCACAAAAAATGTGGATGAATAAACCACTTTTTCACTAGCATTCAGTGGTGGGATTCAGTCGGTTCACACCACTTCAGCAGAACCGGTAGCTAATTTTTTGTTGCCCAGGCCCAGAATGGACTTCCAGAAGCGGCATCCACACAGGTTGTTCACATATTTGAATCCCACCACTGCTAGCACTGCCCCACATATGAATATTGCAACAAGACAGAAACATTTCCAGATGGAAGAACTGTTGGGATTTCTGAATTCTGCAAGAGTTGTTGTGAAAGAATATGCTCCTGAACTTAAAATGCTAAAATAATAGTATTTAAATACCAAAACATTTCATTAGCAAAAAAAAAAAGGTCTTCATAACCAGGAATGTCTAATGGGGATTGGAGAATGACAACAAAAAAAAGAAAGAAAGAAAGAAAGAAAGAAAGGAAGGAAGGAAGGAAGGAAGGAAGGAAGGAAGGAAGGAAGGAAGGAAGGAAGGAAGGAAGGAAGGAAAGATTCACGCTACATGTAAATAGGGGAGGCTTTGAACAGATGGTTGTGGTCAAATCTTGATTTTTTAAAAATCTTTTCCTAAGACGCCTCTATTCATAACCAAAAGAAATGTAGTTGTCTTGGATAAGAATATGGACATAGCCCAGTATCAGTGAATATCACATTTATTGTATTTGAAATAAAAACTAGATTTATTAAGAAATATATGCATATAAAAAGGCTTCTCTTTTGTTTAAAGTGGGCTTTTCAACCTTTTCACCAATTGTACCACTTTTAGGATATGGCAAAATCTGAGTACCACCAGTCACCTAGCAAGGTGTCAAAAACTTGATGACCCCCCCCCCCAAAAAAAGGAAAAAAGTGATAAAGTACAGGTAGTCCTCGACTTACAACAGTTCGCTTAGTGACTGTTCGAAGTTACAATGGCACTGAAAAAAGTGCCCCCCAAGCCACAGCCGAGCAAAACGCTTGCCTGCCCGCCCGGTGGTGCTCTTCCTCTTGTCCAAGGTTTCCATTGTTGTGAGCATTTCTGTTGAGGATTGGCAGCGGGGGTGGGGTGGGTGGGGTTTTTATCCCCCCCCCATCTGCTGGGTGGTTGCAGCAGGTTTTGGTCACTTCACATGACCCTGGGACACTGTAACCATCATAAATATGAATCAGTTGCCAAGCATATGAATGTAAATCACAAGACCCTGGAGATGCTGCAACATTCCGGCTGATCGGCGCTTCTTCTGGGCTCAGCAGAAGCGTCAGGATCAGTGCCGAGCTCCATCTGGAGCCTGGCGCTGATCCTGGCGCTTCCACTGAGCCTTGACGGCCTTGCAGCTCCAGCCGTCTCTCGCTCAGGCTTGTGCGGTGCTGCCACCGGTTCAGCTCATTCCCCTCCCCCGCTACCACTTTTCTAGGATGGTCACGTACCACCTGCCAGGTGCCAATGTACCACAGGTGGTACCCATAGCACTGGTTGAAAAGCCCTGGTTTAAAGTACATCTAAAAATAAAATCTGGAAAAAGGCAGGACTGGGAGAGGGAGAGCAAGAGGGAGAAAGGGGAGAAGAGAGGAAAGGAGAGGGAAGAAGGGAGAGAGAAGAGAGTTCCCTTGTTTTTTAAACAGAGACTTATTTCTTGTAATGGAAGGATATAATTCTTGTGTCTTAGGACCTGTGCTTTTTGACAAAATTATAAGAGATCTGGCATTCAGTATGACTAGTGGGATTTCCAAGTTTATTGATGACATTCAGAGTTATAAAAACAATAAGGGACTGCAAAGTGCTCCAAAGTGATCTCTGCATATTAGTTGAGCAGGTGTCAACATTGCAGATGTTATTTAATGGGAGAAAATGTAAAGTGATGCACATTGGTACCAAAAATCCAACTGCTCATACATACTAATGGGATCAAGCAAGCAGTGACTGATGAGGAAAGATACCGTGGAACAATGATAAACAGATCAATGAGCTGTTGAGACAGTTTATATATGCTCTAATAAGGGCAATGGCTATAGGTAGTCCTTACTTCCATTTGTTCAGTGATTATTCAAAATTACAATTGTGCTTGAAAATGGACAACTGGTCTTTGAGGTTCTAGCTGTCATGGCACCCCTGCTGTCATGTGCTGTGGAGTGTGCAGGTGCTGCAGTCACATGATCCTCATTTGGGACCTTTCCTGCCAGCTTCTTGCAAGCAAAATGAACAGGGAAGCCATCAGGGAAGGTTGGAAGGCACCCCAGTAAGTCGCTCCCATGCACAGCATATACAGTACCCCTGCCTGCCTGCAGCTTTTATTGGGCCTTCTAACTTCTCTCCCAGTTTCCCTTGATTTATGTGAGGCCTGCATTGGTCCCCCAAACCTCCCCTGTCTCTTGACTCAGGTGCAGACTGCACAAGCAACCTTGATTTAAGAACAAATGGCTGTATTAGACAACACTGAATTACGTGGTTCAATCACCCACATCTATATGGCTGGTCTGTCATTCCAACAGCTAATTTGATTCACTTGTCCTCCTCTAGCTAAATAAAGTCCAACTTCACCCTTAAACTGAAGAAAGTGTTCTTTGCTGCATGCCTAGTCACCCTATGCCTTCAACCAAAAAAACCAAAACCCTTTTATTCCCTTGTAGCTCCAACTGATTTAAAGATACATATGGAATAACAATTGATCATACAAAAACTTTATTATTTGATTCGCCCTATCTTCTAGCAAGTACTGTGTAGAAGGTTACCTCTCCTTTGCTTCTCTGAAAATTCCCCTGCATAAATAACTATCTTCTCAAGTATTTCCATGCTGAAGATTAGAGAAACATAATGATAAGACTCTACAGAGTGTAGCCTATGGTGCATGAATGGTTGTCAGTGCTAATGCTGTGTTATATAGATAAAGAAGCCTTCTAATATATGCAGACAAAAAGGAGAAAGGACACCCTTCCATTGTGACAGAATAATTTAATTCAAAATCTGTCTGAGAAGATATGTTAATCTCTGTGTTTTATAGGTTGCCTTATATTTTCACCCTCTCATTTTGGCTGTCGGAAGCCTACCACCTGTGAAAATAACTGAGATTAATTGGAGTCCTACCTTTACTGATGACAGCTTATTTTGCTGCAGACATGTTGCTGCATCTCAGTGAGTGTCTTATGATTGCCAATAAGCCCATCAGATCATAAATCTATTCTGGCGCTGCTAACAAATTGCTGTCTTTTGGACCCCATCAGAAGAGGACGAGGCTCAGAAACTGCTAGTGTAAACCCAACTGACTATATAGATATATTATATGTGCCTTTGTTTGCTACTCATTGTTGAAGTAATAATGAAATCCTAGCTGAAGTGAAGGGAATGTGAATATTGTGGGTTGGGGCAGGGAAATTTAATTGAAGTATGGTGCTCTTACAGTGGCAAACCACATTTTTTTTAAAAAAGAATATTAGCTTATGAAAATCTCTTAAGGGTTTTAATAAGCCAGGTCCATTGCTAAGTAAGTAACAGCAAAGTTAAAAAGACTTGGGATGGAAATATCATTGTTCCAACTCTGGGAAAGTTGTTGTTTTTCTTAGAAGCTGTTGTGGAAATGAAGGTTGGAAACTGGTAACTGAGGTTAAATCCCTGTCTAGCCAGGAACCTAACTGGATAGATTTGAGAATCTCCTTCTCAGTTGAATAATGTTGGGAAATGTGATTGTGTGAATAATATCTAAGACCAATGAGAATTATGCAACTAATTATAGACTGGTAAATGCTATAGAGCACTATAAAAGAGAAAAAAATACCCATGCCCTAGCCTCATAATCAACATTTATTTTTGTGAACTAAGATAATATAATAGGCAATTTAACACAATCCTCTTGCAGTATCCCAGGATATGAGTTATGGTATCTATCAGAACCCAAATTATTGACTTGGGAGTACCAGATGCCATTCCACTATGTAGTTTTAGCTACAATATTATAAAATGCTGTTGGAAAAACTGGGTGAAATGTTGCTCTACTGTCAGATAAACCTGAAGCCACTGCTCCTTGCCTACCTCATTTATAAGCATGTTTCATTAGGTCATTGAACCTCAGCTATACTTTGGGGATCAATGTGGTATCAGGAAGCTTGCTTATACTGTGAGTCAGGGGTGTCAAACTGCGTCATGCCGAAACTGCGCCCACCCCATTGCTGGCAATGGAAAAAAAGTCACAATACATCACGACACATCACATGACGTTGCGAGTTTGACACCCCTGATGTAAGCTAATTACAGCCCAAGTTAGCTGTAGAGTTCTAAAGAGCCTGGAGTGTGCGTCAAATCATTCAGAAACTAAGCATCCTCTACAATGACATTAACAAACCACCAGAACAAAAATATCTAATATATGTTGCAATTTTTTGTTTGTTCCCTAATAGGTTACTTATTTATTTGTGTATTTATTTATATCCCACCTTTATTATGTTTATAAATAATTCAAGGTGGCAAACATGTCTACTACTCATTTTAACCCTGTAAGGAAGGCTGGTTTAGAGAGAGTGACTGGTTCAAAGATATCAAATTTGCTTTCATGCCTATGGTGGGACTAGAACTCATGGTTACCCAACTTCTAGCATGGTACCTTAACCACTTCATTCTGTTCTAACCCTTAAACTGCTTCCTCATTGGTTAATGCTTCTTGTCAAGGCTATGACACAGCAAAACATTTCAACTAACACAAGCTTGTGATTCTAGCAATCAGAGAACTAAGGCATTTCTAGTTGTACTACTAATTTAGGAGAATAGATTGCACTTTTGCATCAATCCATTCTATCAGAAATAAATCAGAATGTTGATGCCTGAAGAGTTATTTGTGATGGGTAGCTTACAACAGGACCAAGTAGACCAAATTATACCTCAGACAAACCAGTCATCTTAATGAATTGCAGTACTATTAACATGGGTCAAAATCCCTAGGTTTACTGCTTTGAAAAGACATTATAATTAAAGTGGTCATGGGCCCCTACAGATTTGCAGACAGGATATTATGCCATTAGAGCTTTGAACTCTAATGACTTGATAATGGACCCTCTTCCATTAATTTATGCTGAAATCTTCTTGGAATCATTTACTCATTTCTTAAATGGTATCATAATGGTGTAGCCATTAAAATATTAAAATGTAACTGACATTTTTACTGAGATATTAATATTACATCTATTTCCTTATAACTAGAATATATCATTGCTGGTAACAGATGTTTTCCAATCACCTTTATAATTATTTCATTGAATTGTCAATAGCTAATTTACTATCTGAAAGGATTTTTAAATGTACCAACTTCTGATGTAATTTAAAGGCAAAACATGTGAATTTAAATTTGTCTCATGTATTTTAGAAAATAATCTTAGAAAATCTAAAGCTAATATATATATTGCACATATAATTTTTGTTTTGGTAAAGAAACTGTAGAACTAGAACTTGCGGGAGTTTGCTTATGAATGTAAATTGTATTGCAGAAGGAATTCATATTCCTAAATATGAGGGCCTTTTCTTTTTGAGTGGCATGTAGGGGTATGAATGATCATGAACATGAATGATAATAATTTTTGCATTGGGATCAAAGCTCACTCCTGTATATGTGTCAGTATTGAATCCATGTTCAAGGGAACAGGACTTCCATTGCAATTTTAATACCAATAGACTAATCTGTAGGAGTGTCCAGGCTAGGTCAAAAAAGTCAACACAATAGCTATAATCATACAACAAGAGCCTTCCCCCTTTTTACATGTTGTGGGTATGCAATTCATGTAAAAAGGACTGGGCCTTAATAATTTAATCATGACTGACATCTTGACATCTTGGCTTTTTTGACAATTCTCCATAGATATCTCTACCTACTATCTTTTCTTTTCTTTTCTTTTCTTTTCTTTTCTTTTCTTTCTTTCTTTCTTTCTTTCTTTTTTTCTCAGAAAGAAACTGCAGAATTTCTGCAGTTTTCTTGATAAGTTTTTTTCAAAAGTAGTTTGCCATTGCCTTCTTCCTAGGGCTGAGAGAAAGTGGCTGGTCAAAGGTCACCCTGCTAGTTTTGTGACTAAGGTCAGACCAGAACTCATTGTTTTATCAAAAAAATAAAAAAATATTTTATTTTATTTAAGCTCTGATTTTCAGGAACATCTTTTTTTACACTTAGGGAGACAAATATGAAATCAGATTTTCCTATTTCCTTGGACCATTTCTTCAATCAACCGCTATACTATCCCAAAAATGCAGTAGTAATAGTAATGTTTATGCAATGAAAATTAAGTTGCTTAAAACTGGATTAAATTTTATTTAAATAAGTAATTAAAGTAATAATAAATGAAGGAATCCTAAATATAGTTAGGAAAACTTTGTTTAGGAATCCCAAATAGAGATAGAGAAAAAACTGAGAAATGATTTACAAAACAATTTATGTCAAAAATAAAAATGTTTAAACATTTCAACACATGTGGTTTAACTGCCTTCTTTATTTGTTTTACCAGATTGACATGAAAAGATGCCTACACAAGCATACTGAATTATAAGTTACAAAGGAACTTATTTTTCCCTTTTGATTAACATGAACAACTACTGATAGATATGAAGCTCCTCTTAATATAGTGGACATGTTAGAGATGCTGTTTTTCTTACTTTTCTTTCTTTTTTCCCTAGGTAGCTTGGGCTGATGAATGTTTTATAAGATAGAGGCTCTGCTTTGGTTGGCATAAATCATTTTGAAAGAAAAAATTGTGGGCATTCATGATTCCAAGGTGAAGGAGGTAAAAGATAATGTCAAGAATAGGGATGTTGAACATCCTCACATATTATTCTATTCTGTTAAAGTCCAAAAGTGAATTATTTAAGCCCGCCCTCAAAAGCAGATGCCAATGCAACTTTCTTCAAAGAGTATTTATTTTTGTTTAAGTTTATATAATAGACTCAATTTAAACCATTGAGCATTTCTGATGGAAACACAACATTCTAGGCAACTTTTCACAATGTTCCTCTCTCCCACAATGCTCTCCTTGTTCTCCTTCCCCTTCCCATTCTTCTCATTCTTCTTTTTCTTTTTCTTCTTCTTCAATATAACATACCAAAAATAATGCTGGGTTTCATTCTACTCTACTGAATGGTGGGAAGTTGAAAAGTTTATGTTTTTTCAAGCTAACTTCAAAATTCTAATTCATCTGGTCTGTATTTAATAGAATGAAATAGTATATCTTATGTCTAGTTCCATAAATCATACCTATTTCATACAATATGACTGTAAGCCTAGAGTTACCTTACGGTAAGATGGGCATCCAATAAATTTTATAATCAATAAATATATATAGTATAAATTAAACATACTTTGCAATACAAGACATATTGACCACTTAACTTTATATTTTATATTTGTATCTGTATATTTATTTTGAACAATTATCAATTCAACAAACTTATGTTGTAGAAAATTTAATGTATTTTTTATTATCCTCTTACTTATATATTTTAATTAAAGATAGCAGAGTATAAATAGTGTTATGTTTTACTTTGTTTTTGTTTTGATAACAAAGCCAAAGCAGAGCCAAGATATCAGTGAATTAAATAGCAATCAGAATTATTTCAGGACAGCATAATTTCAATCAATGAATTCACATGGAGAGAAAGTGTTTGGATTCTCCAATCATACCAAACTATAATGTGATTTGTTTGTTTTAGTTTATCTTCATTTGAAAAGCCATCTGTAATGTCTTTGGATTATATAAGAATGAAATCATAATGTTTTATTCAAAAACCACTGATGAACAGGTAAACTTGTTCATTGTTCCTAAATTATAGTGATTACAATATTATTAATTATTATTTCTTCTGGCACAACTGTTCTCATTATCATGAGAAAACACAGAGAAAAAAGGTTAGTTCAATAATAACAACAACAACAACCATGATGATGATGATGATGTAACATACTAGAACCCCACGTCTAAGCTAGTTTTTACAAGTGCATAGAATCGTTCTACATCTTCCATAATTTGGCTTCATAGATTGTAATTATAAAATATTCAGCCAAGGCATTTGGGTTCTTCTCTAAATGCTTCTGTCTTAATAAGCATCGACAGCAGTGATAATGATGCTGTGATAAAATTATGCACCTGTAGAAGCCTTTGATTGCGCTTTCTCTCTCTCCTAAAAAAGCAGTTGAAAACTGCGTCAGAAGAATTGTTTAGCCTTTGATTCTGATGGATGGTCATCCCCAGTCAAGCACAGCTCCTATTAATCCATCAACTATAGGGAGAGCATTTTTAATATTACTTTCTTAAAACTAGTAGAGATTTTCTTAAATCTGTAAAAGGATTTTAATTTAGCTGCATACAATGGCAGCTGCTCCTTCTGCCTCAGGCAACAATTGTTTTGTCCTGAAAAAGTCTTGCACATTAAAGATGCAATTTGGGCCCCAATTATCTTCAGATTAACAATACTCCTTTTACTTACCTATTTTTCTGAATACCAGCCCATTCCACAGAGCAATATAAGCAGGGAAGAACTATTGAACAAAACCATGAATTTCCATCATGCAAATATGGAACATGTAATTAAGAGGTGGTGGTGAACTGTTTTTTAATTATGTAGCCAGATGAGGCATATTATTTTCAATAAAAAAAACTGCAAGCATAGATTTCACTACAGCATTGCAAGAAAAAAAGATTACATTCTAAACAGAATCTTTTCTGTAACATTTCTAATAGCTTGTATCCTATTCAGGCATATAGATAAATATTTTCCTTTTCTAGATATAACTATAACTATAGCTATGGACAAATAATTTTTGAGATTGCAATAGATTGGCAATGACATCTTTACATGTCATTTTATATGAATCTTTCTGTATAAAAGTAAGATTATCAGCCTATTGTAATCTCAAAATGATTGAATTGTCAACATAATTATCTTATAGTAATGGCTAAAGGGATTTTATTTGCTATTGCTATTTATGCATTATGCAGCATTTGAAAATTATGTAACTTGGGAAATGAATATCATAATTCTTTGCATTTCTAAATTATAAATAATTCCTCAGAACAGATTGTGTTAGTGTATCTAACAAGAGCAAAGTAAACTCTAAAAGAAATGGACATGAATTAATATGTTAGGATTAAAAACATTATGACAATATAATATTTAGTAGAAAGAAAAAAATGTATATTCTACTATGAAACCTTTATCAAATCTCCCATATTTATTAACTTTAATCATTCAGACATACAATAGAGATCATTACTGTATTTTTATGGAAATCCTCTAGATCAGAAGTGCCTGACTGAAGAATTATGGGAGTTGAAGTCCACAAGTCATAAAAGGGCCAAATTTGAAGACCCCTGCTCTAGATGAATGTAAGTTTATAATGATATACAAACATTTAAAACAATTTTTGCATACATATAAACAATACATGAATATGTGAGAGCCTGTGTTTGTAGGGCAAGGACTGACAAAACTAGGAGAGGAGTCAAGCAAGGTATCAGTTTAGAGTCTCAATGTAGTCACAAGATGACAATGTAGTCAACAAGATGACAAAGTTCAACCTGTCTTGAATGCCATTGACCCTACTATCTAGTTAGTCGCAGATGCAGACCATTAGTCTGAAAAGATTCCTGTGCATAGGCTTCAGCAGTAAATCAGTAATTTTGAACCTTCATGTGTAGATTTAATTGTTTGCACCAGCGTGTGTATGTGTATTTCTTCTCCAAAGCTCTGAAGTGTGTTTCTTATAAATATGCCTGATTAAAAGGTAGATCAATCAGTCATTCTACTCTTTCCACTCTTCTATTCCTTAGCATGATATTTCTTGTGTAATTAATTGCACAATCAGTTCCTGACTTAGTGATGCTTCAGAGTTTACCCAAGTCTTCAAGGAGCTATAAATGAGGTTCTGGATTTCTTGAAGGAAATCCTCCAATGTTTAAGGGACCCTCGGTAGCCAAATACAATTTGGGAGTCAGAGCAATATGATTTGCCTATAAGGCAATAAATCAGTGGCAAATAATATATTTAATATGGTAGTAAGCTTAAGATCCAGCAATATAAATAATACATCTTTCAAATGTCCTACTATCCTTGTTTGTCTTTGCCATTGGTTCCATCCCTAATACAATGTTTACTAAGAGCTCTGTGGAGGAACAGTATTTCCATAGCAACAAATGAACAATACTAGAGAGATTAATCATTTCTGCATTATCTGCATAGAGTTTGTTGTAAAGCAACATTTTATAGCTTGATAATTGCGAAGCTAGAGTAATTTTACATTATGCAATGATTAGCATAAACACTTTAAAAGACAAAGAATTTCTATTGAAATAAGGAAAGCAGTGCAAAATAGATAATGTTTATCATAAACAAATACTGTAGCATGGTTATGTGATGACTAAGTCTCTAAACTTCAAGCCCATTTAAATCCATTTTGTTTGATCCATTTCCAATATATTAATGTAAATATCAGCCTTGACTAGGAAGACCTTTGAGAAGTTGTAGACTGATTAAACTGAGGACATTGAAGATATTCAAGTGTTACAATGTGTGACCAGATTTATATCTTCAGTGAACTTCAAACAATAAAGGTGTATCACTTCTCTCTTAAGTCCTCCTGATATTTCTGCTTTCTACAGAGAGGATCTATTTAGTTTGTCTACTATACATAACAAGCAGGGCAAGTGATAATTAAATTAAATTTAATTAAAGTGACAGAGTACTACAAAAGATACTAAATCCAACTCTAGTAAACATTTCATCCTTAGTGAGATGGTGAGATGAACAGCTTTAAACCTTAAACATATTTCCTTAGGTGTAAATTTAATTGATTTCAAAAAGTTGAAAACTCCAGCTGGTTCATCAAAGGGGAGAGTATTTTTTTGCTTCTTGGGGAACAAAGAAATCAATTTTTTAATCTTAGTCTCAGATAGCTTTGTGTTGTATGCACTATTTCCATGTATACATCTGTTAAAGAAATAGGAAGTGGGAATATTTTTTTTTTGTTTCCCAAACTGTGCCTCACTCATATAAGATTTATCTAATACAATTTATTGCAGACAATCACAATTGCTAAGTAATTTTTACAGACATACAGTCACAATTGGTAGGAGATCAGTATTGGTCTATATATAAAGACAGTGAATGTTTGTAGAATGTTTGTATAACTTGATATGTTCTATATTTCTTCGCAAAGAAAACATTGTTAAATTCAATCTTCTTTCAATTTCCATTTTAGAAAGTGCTGCTATTTACTACCCTTAGAAGAAAAAGTTAATTTTTTTTCCAATGCATTCAATTCACACAGGACTTTGTGGTGGAAAACCCTGTCAGTAAGAGTAACCAGTGTTTTCCCATAGATCCATCTTAAGTGAAACAGAAAATAGCTCAGAAAGGCACCCACGTCTTGGTTAATTTCAGTGTGGAACAATGAATGTTTCCCAGGTTTTTTATACTAAATAAAAGCTTTTATGACAACCTGTATAAAGTAATCGTTAAGGCATCAGGCTAGAAATCATAAGATTTGTCCGCCTTAGGAAAATTTTTGCAAACAAATCTGCAAGGATTAGTTCTAGCAGTTATCAGGAGTCAAAAACTGACTTGAAGGCACACATATGCAAATGCAAAAAGATAGCCTTTATAAGTTAACATCTGTCTGACCTACCACCACTTAAATCTCTAATTAAAAATGATCCTTAGCTCCATTTGTTGAGAAAGGTATAATTTTATTAGAAGTCAAGTGCATGGCAGAAGTGCATAGCCAGAACTGAGAATCATGTGCCTAAATTCCTAAGTTCAATTCTTCCCTCCCTTAATTGCTTCCCAAGGCTGACCCCTCCCCCATGACCAATCATTCTCTCCCTTAATTGCTTCCCAAGGCTGACCCCTCCCCATGACCAATCATTCCCTCCCTTAATTGCTTCCCAAGGCTGACCCCTCCCCCGTGACCAATCAGGTTCAAGCAAGATGTTTTCAGAACCGTCACTTCAAGTGTAGGTTGATATGCAGCTGTGTTCTTCTCCCAGCTGGGTGATCCTGAAGCAGTGTCTTGGGGAGATACAGCAGTTTCACTTTCCACTAAGCATCCCCCCTCCCCTCCACTTTCCCCAGAGTTCATGGCAGACTGTCACCACATGGTGGCAAAGCACAAGCAAGCCTGGGGTGGCAGCTGTCATGTTTTGTGATCTGCTTTCCCTCTTTGCCATATCTAATATTTTTATCTTTAGTCTGTCTTTAGTTAGAAGTTAGAATTCTAGCATTCTTTTCTTAAAGTAACAATGAATTTCAAAAGGAAAATAGATGTCACTGTCTATTCAGAAAAAACAATTCAGCCTGATTCTAAAATAAAGAGCATTTATTCAACCATAAAATGCAATCAATAATCAAAGGTTTCTGCTTTGGTCCTGACTGGGGTTCTGCAGCTTTTTCTCATAATTAGAATAATAAATAATAGCTTTTAAATATACAGTATATTCCATTTCTGAAGCTGATCACTTTCTTTGTTTTGAAGTCATTATATTTATGATTATTAGCCCAGTATGTTTTTACTGTTGAGAAAGAAGGCCTAGACTGAACTACCAGCAATTTCATATACAGTTGCAATCTGTATTTTGTTTACTACATTCTGACTACAATTCTGCTATTTTGGAAAAATATTAGATGTAAGTACACCTTGAATGTATTGATATTGCCATTGAAACATATGAAGGGATTTCTTGAAGTTCACAGTTAATTTCTTCGGAGGTTATATATTTACGAATTGTATAATGTAGGCATTGATCCCATGTTCATATTTATCACAAAATCCTCTAAATCCTTTGAGGTTGTTGTTTTGTTAATGCTTCATAAGCTGGGTTTTTTTTTGCATTCTTTTGTTTGAACTCATATGTCAAAGCAAGAACATCCAATGTTAGCAAAGATAGGGTTGAATCAGAGAATGTCTAGATCTGTTTTAACCTTCAAATAATAATACACAAAATTTGTTTGTCTCGCAACTTTAAAATTCCACAATGATGGAAAGGATTATTATGTTTAGCAGCAGAAAAAAATGAAATCTGTAACATAGGCTCACACCAACTAAAAATAAGCTGTTCACAAACAAGCTTTTTGCATATTATCTGTGAAATAACTTTGCTAAATAACATCTAAGGAGTGCAAGAAGAGTTTTCTTCACTTTCAACTTCTGATTAGTTTTTCTACTCCATCCTGCTTGTAATATGTATTATACACACATTTCAGTTTGAAACTTCTGTCTTTCAGTATAGTATCATAGGAAGGAAACCAGAAAAAATTTCCAAGTCAAATAGTATTTTTCCTCTTGCAGCTTTATAATTCTTAGCGATGGAAGGAGAATAATTTCTGAGAGAATATTTTGAATGGTTTAATGACAGGCAAGATTGCAACACTATTAATTAAATTTTAGATATTTCAACTAAAAGCCAAAACCACAAATCACATAGAAAAGGAAGAACAACAGGAAAGTGCTGACAAGGAAGTCACTTGGATCCTCAAAATTATTCACAAATGATTGTGCAAATTAATGACAGAAGAAGACAAGTTTCACATATCAGCAAGATGCACTTTAATAAAGTTGCAAATTTCACTTGCCTAGTTACTAGTAAGACAGATTTTTTTAAATGCAGCAATTTTCAAAAAGTGAAATTCACTTATTCACATTTCTTTAAAAGTTAGTGCTGTTAGGTTTCTGAATAAATGTGAGTAAATTATAGCCTTAATAACTTTTCCAACAGGAGAAGGAGGCAAAAGTTCTGCCTAATATGGATAATAAATGTAAATCTCACAAGGCAAAAATCATAGCCATTTTAGTGGCACTTAGAATCATAAAATTATAGATTTAGCCAGGGCCATTTAGGCCATCAAGTTGAATCCCTGCTCATTGCAGGAATCTAAATTAATCATCCCCAAATGATTGCTTGTCTAGCCGCTACTTGAATGCATCCAGCAAATGGGACTCTGCCAGCTCTCTATTATTTGTTGCACAGATAAAAAGAGGTCTGCAAAAAAAAAAAAAAAAAAAAAAAGGAAATGGGCACATAGGTTAAAGAAAGAAGAGACATATTCTTAATAATCTTTATATTGTGTCTTCAATATCTTCATAAATATGGGAAGACAGGGTACAATGTTGTTTATTAATATGCAACTAGATCTACAATGGAGTAGCTACTTTAACATTATTCATATTCAGTAATGTGGGTGAGCCTGACTTCATTGTGAATTCATCAAAAATGCAATGTCTACAACTTGAAAGTTGAGACATATCATAATGGGAATTCTATTTCATTTGAGGCATCTCAAAGAGTTCTTGCAATAGTTTGTACTGCTTGTGCTAGTCTAGACAAATATCACACCTTATTCTTTCGGCTAATATCTCACATGGAATAGAACATTTAAAATCTTATCATTGTAAGGGTTTAAGATCCCATTCTCAGAAATAGAAGGTGACAAGCAATAGGGAGAAAGCAGAACTATTTAACTCTTTTTTTT